>NW_008671685.1:0-44293 GCF_000695815.1 Acanthisitta chloris | reverse complement strand
CTGCTGAAATAACATCTTGGTGCTCAATCAGTATTAATACAGTGAAATTTCTGGATGAAGCTGGGGGCATAACACAGGACAACTATTCCTCCCTTTTAAGAATGGCTGTAAAATTCTACCTGTGTGTCCAGTTCAGTCACCTCCAAATTCAGTTTATTCAGATGCTTGTTGACAAAGGTGATGAGAGTCTGAAATAGGAAAACACTGCAGTGATGACCTATTCCTTAGGGCAGCAGCTCAACACAGGGAGCATGATCCCCACTCAGCAGACAATCTGCATGAGCAAGAGGCTGCAATAAAATCCCTAAGCTTTAAAACCGAAATGTGACATTAAACAAAATAAATCTTTTTACCGAGAATGAAGAACAGAAATAAAATGAACATGATACATATAAAAAATACACTGTTAAAACACAGGAAAAAAACCCCTTGTAGCAGACTACAGGGAAGTAGGTAATTGGACTCCAGTCAAATCTGACAGCAGCCAAAATACACTAGGTCAGACCTCTGGCAGTTGTGAACTGGATATCTCTTTGGCAGCAGTGCAGTCAATATACCAGTTGGGTTCTACTCAACATGCATTTTGTGAGACCTTTTTGATGGGAACTTTGATAACTACACGTTGTTCTGTGTTCCAAAGTTAAGTTCATGCTGCTAAACATTAAATAAAAAGTAATGTTACTATAACCATGAATGTACATATTTAAGCATAAAGTTTAATTACATTCAATGTAGGCAAACTATGCCAATTAGATTTTGTATCCACACCCACTCCCTGCACACACAGCACAGATACACACAAGCATGCACATGTTATGTCTTTTAAAAAAAAAAACCCTCCAACCTTTTTCACTACGTTGAGCTTGTCTGGAGCATGGTCAAATAAAGTGTCGAATGCGTCTCGTTCTGGAAAACATTCAGTGATATTAATAAGCTGAGCAGCAATTGTTCCAGTGCAGAACAAACACTTACTGAGACACATACTCATTGGAGACAGCACAATCAGCAAATGTTTCAATACAGCTTTGCACACTGCTCTCTTGCTATGAACTGCTAGCAACTTACTCTCTGTTACTTAAAAAAGCATCATTTTCAAGTAGGACTTGGATTACCCCATGACCCTGTTACTCAAAGATTAACAAAAAACAGTACCTTTATGCATAAAACCTTGAACAGCCAGACCTGGGAGCTAAGGAACCAAATCATTTTGTGCAGAGGAATGTGAGTTTACGTTAGAGTCACTACATCTACAGAGGAAGGATTTCCCCATGGGCCACTGACTGCACTGGGGCATTAAGCACCTCAGGCAAGTGTATGATCACACATCTGCAACACAATCCTTTGTACAGATGTTTTGGCCCATTCTGATGCAATTGAGGACATAATCAGCAGGACAGGTACCATAAGGTAACATGACTGGAGTGCTACTCTAGTCACCTTCTGAAAAAACAGAAAAAAATATATAGAAAGGCACCAGAGACTTTTCTGAGCAATTTCCATTTCACCAACCACCTGAATGAGAGCAAATGACTCCACAGCTACATTCATATTCCTCAATGAAGAAAAAAAAAAGCTAGAGTAGATCCAAAGGCATTGTAGAAAGCAGACTCTATACAAAGCAAGACTGTCAGGGATATCACTGGGAAAAGAGGTCAGGCATGCAACCTTAAATCAGCTCCAAGGCAGCCATTGGAACCATCAAGAAGCAAAAGCTAAATTCTTGGTGGGACTCCACCTCAGCTCCTCAGGTGAATTTGGCCAGTCTCAATCCTGGCAGTAAAACATACTAGGCACAGAACCTTGCATGGTGTTTAGGCCTTCTGAGTCTTTAAAGTGTGAGTAGGTAGTGGATGTAAGAACACCAACGTGTTCTCCAGCTGGTTCTCAGGACACCATTTCACACTGTCCTGGGAATTATGACCATTAATACTCTCCCAGGAATGCTCTGGAGGTTAAACCACAAAGCACCTGCAAATTAACACACGCTGAAAAGCAACAAAACATGTTTTAATGATGGTCATACTGATTTTAATGCCTTTTTCCCTTTTGTTAACTGCCACAATAGCCTGTGGTGCATATATTTGCCAGGGTGACTTGAAATCTGCTACTTCCTGGCAGTTTGAGCACAGTGACCACCCACTGCAGAACTAATGTATACTCTGGCTGCCTCCAGAAAAAGATAACAATCAAATGAACTTACCATGCCTTCCTGATAATGCCCTGTGGGGCAAAAAAATGGAAAAAGAACAAAACACAGTTACAACTCACTTGCAGATATTGTGCTGCTAAAGAAAACTGTACACATGGTCAGATCTTCAGCTTAGTGAATACTGGAGTAGATCCATGGAATCAAGAAAACCTACACCAAGTTACTGCAGCTGAAAATCTGGATTAGTCTGGAGCCTATATAATATCTCACCAGAGGCTACAGCTCACATTTCCTGCTCTGAACCAAAACAACACACCTTGTCTGAGGGATCGATTTGGTGAAAATTTTCTCTCTGCTTTACTGATACATTTACCACACCAAGTACAACACAGTTCCAGCCCAAACAAGGCTTGGGCTGAGTTCTTAAGGGCTGCAGCACTTGGCTCCAGTTGATCCCTCATATAACTATCCCACAAAACCAAACTCATACAGATTACTAAGAAGTCCATAGTGCAGCTTCTCTCCATTCAGACAGAAACCAGGAGATTCTGCTATTGTTCTCTGCTGCTTTGGAATAACTTTTCCGTGACAAACTGTTCAGTGAGATGACACATACAGAGCTCACTAGCGTCATTTCACATTCCCAAAGTCCAAACACCTAAAAATAGTCTGATCATATCCCTTTTTGAAGGAATCTCACTCTCTATCAAGCGAAAACCAACAGAAAAGAATGAGGCACATCTTTCCTGTTTATCTGAAGGACTTCTGAATAAAAATATAAGGAGAAATATAAGAAATATAGACATGGTAGATAAATATAGAGATTTTCTGTATCTTCACTCTGTCTTCTCTGCTATCCTGGTCTCCTACTTTTAGTTCCCCACCAATTTCCTCCCTCTTCTGTATTTTCAGATCCATGTTTGCAGCTCTCAAAGAGGCCAAAATACATCACTGGCTGATGCATCATCTTCCCTAGAACCCCAATACTGAGATCTAAATATCAGCAAACGTTTGAATTTCTGGGACACATCTGTGTTCAATCACTGAACTGCTGGCAAAAGTGGTGTTGACATACTCAGTGTTACCAGTTATTTCCTCTTGGATTTGTCGAGACTGGAGGATTCCTTCTCGTTTCTGGAAAAAAATAAAAAAAGTGACATTTTTCTTAGTAAAATTTAATGCTCAGGGTACAGTAAGAATTTATTTGTGATCCACAAATGTAATTAGATAAGAAACCTGTGAAACAAGAAATTCCTTAAACAAACTTGCAGCAATGTATTATTTTACCTTCCAAGTATTTCAGAAAACTCTTTTGTACATTAGCAAGAAAATTGAAACTCCACCTGCAGAAAGAAGCATTTCTTTCCCTTTCTCTATTGTTCTGAATGCATTTTGCTTTTAAAGGCCCCAGTTCAGCAAGACATTTGAAACACCTAAACACACATGTAAGTATTTCAGTAGAGGTATGTCTAGGTGAAGAGAAATAAATTTGTACTTCAATGACCAGCATGGCAGATGGTGCCCATGCTTCTCTTGTGCAAAAATCTTGCTCCCAGGCTATTTGTTCTTTCTGCCCTGTTCATACTCTTTCTTTTTTTTGCTTCCCTTCTGATGGAAAACCGAAGTGAAGCTTCCATTCCCATCCACAGGCTGCTCCAGCCCCACGTCACCTCGTGTTAGTACATCCACTGACTCCAGTGCTCCTCAGATGTGAGAAGCTCTTCGTACAAGGTGCTGAGTGCCCTTTGTCTAGAGGCTTACACAACATGGCAGAAGCCAACTCAAAATGTTGCTGTTGGAGTCAGTTGGAAAATGAAGGAGCTGAAAAGTTTGACATTGTTTCCAGCACGCTGATCACAGTCATCTGGTGGCAGTGTAAATACCACACATATGGTTTGCCTCTCTTTGTGTTCTCTCTGTTAATTCTATTCTCTGGTGTTACTAAACTTTTGCAATACAGAAAGAAAAGTCAGGCAAATGCTGATGACTGCATGCAAAGTCTAGACAGTAGGTAATTATTCACGATTCTTCACTCGCTGTCAGAAAAAGAAACGAGAAAAAAGAATTTGTGCTGGTCCTGGACTTGTCTTCTACGTGGAAAAGAGGAAAGGAGAATAACCTTTTGGAGAAGTCCTCCGTGGCTCATGACTCTGACATGTCACTGATGCCTTCTGCAGCAAAAGCTCTGTTGCTTTCATCTCCTAGAGGAGCTGAGCATCACAGCAATGGCATGTGTAGTTTTCAGTGACCAGTCTGGTGATGTGGGTTCTCAGGAACCTGGAGGCAGTGCTGCTTGGAAAGACTTCAGACCTTCCCAGGCAGTGGGACCAATGATCTCTGATTAAGCTTGTGATGTACATCTTCATCTAATCTCATTATTTTCCTAGCTCTGCCTAGAAGTAGTTTATACACCCATGAATTGCTGTCCCAGAACAAGCTGCAGCCACTCTGGCTGCTCTGCCCATATATTCTTACAGACTTACACCTGTTGCACACAAACAATCTGTCATCTAACCATTTGTGGATGGCATAAATAAGTAATTTTTAAGAAAAAGCAAAATGCTGACGAGATCCAGCTCTCCACAAAAGCTCTCAGTTATCTGAGTAGAAATGACCAAAGCCAGTGCTTTGTTCAAAGTTATTCATTCTATTAGAATAGAAGGAAAAGAAAATAATATAACAGAATAGCTACAAAAGGTCCAACCATCACTTTTGTTCCCGAATCAGCTTATAACCCAGATTTCATATTACTCATTGCTGATAGCTTTTGTACACAACAGCCAGAGGGAACAGGCATTCCTAAGAACTGGGCTGATTACCTGTTGGGCACGAGCACATTTTTTGTTACACAAATTTCCTTTTTTCTGTTTCAATAAGCTACACTCAGCCACCCTCACATTTGATGTGTTTTGCACCTAACAAAGTCATGCAATGAATTAAGGCAGTCTCTTTTTCTCAAAGGCTCCATAAAGTAATTTGTTCTTTTATTTCTTTCTCTGCACTTTTCTCTTCATCAAACCATACACAGCAGAATTTCAAACCAGCTACCACACACTCTGCTAAGCTTCCCTAGGCTTGACCTTTACAGAATGTGTGAGAGTTCAGAGCATTAGTTATGCAAGTCTCATCACTAAATTAGGCTTTAGGATGTGCTGATGGTTGATTCAAACTCTCATTGAGGTCAAAGGGTGCACGATGCATTACACAGAATCAGTCCCACAGGACGTGAGAGACAGCTTCAAAAAATCAGAATCAAAAAACACCCACCAGAAAACAAAAAGAAAAATGTCTCAAACAATTACAGTAGGTGCACCAGTCCCCACACTGTTAATGGGAAGCAGCACAGCTTTGGAGTTCCCCTGATGGGCTTTCCCTGAGGTCAGGGTCTGCAGGACAAATCCTCTGCAACATGACTTGAATTTTGTTCTGCTGCTTTCTCTGCTCTCCACCAGAGTCTGTGCTCTGGCTGTGTACCAGGCAAAGCAGTGAGCCAGATTCTCCCACTATTTCTTGGTTTTAAATTGGTTTATCTGTATTGACTTCAGTGGGTTTGCTGTTGAACTACATTAGCCTACACTAGTCTGGAGTGACAGCAGAATGCAGGATCTGGTTCTTTATTTCAGGACTCTGTTCTTTCTCTCCTTTAGTCTCTCACCATGAAGATGCCCTGCCTGCTGTACTCCCAATTTCTTAAGCTGGTTTTGGTGGAACTTTGAGATAAACCAGTGTTAAAGAAAAGTGCTTGAAAATTATGTTTTCTCTGAAAATTCCTCTGAAGCCTTAGACACATGAAGTGCAGATTTTCTGTGATTCTCTTTCATCGTCTATAGAGAAACCCTTGAATCAGTGAGTCACTGCCAGGCATCAGGAATACATCTACCAGAAACTCTCCTTCAGATTTCTCCCTGAATTGCAAAACTTGTCCTATCTGAATGCTGGAAAAAAGAGTGGTTACTTGCTCAGCTCTGTCTCACAGATTTTCAGTCACACAAAGCCTGAGCAGCAGCATCTCCTTCCACCAGTCACTTCAGGCAAACATCAGTTAAAAGACATATACAAAGACAGTTACAGTGTGAAAAATAAAGGCAAAGTTAATTGAAGAGAAAGAAAAGCAGATTAAATAGGAAGAGGCCAAATAAGATAGAGCAAGCACAAGTCCAGCGGAAAGAAAAATGAGCAGAATAACACGAAGGGTTTGAATGGATGAGGCTCTAATAAGGAGAAAAACTGACACAAAAGATTTAGCTGATGGGGTTTTTTTGGCATGCTTATGAGAAAACCAACACTGTATAATCAGGCAAAATTAGCATGCACAAGGCTGAAAAAGAATATTTAGTCACCTAACATGAATCTGAATGTAATAAACAGTGACAATTCATCATTCGATGCCAAGAATGATTTGAATCTCTGCACAAGTGGGAAGAGCATCAAATAATGGGAAAAATAATAATTCTAGAGATCAAACTGGGTGATAAACACATTCCAACAATAAAAATGCTTCATATATTTTTAATGCCACAGTCTGGCTACTTCACAACCAAAATAAGATATTCTGAGCCACAGTTCAATCTGGGAAAGCACTTCTGCCTTTTTCTGGTTGAAGCACTGTCAGCAGGGAAGATGTGTGTGTTTCTGTCAGCCAGGGACACAGGCTGCTGCCCAAACAGAAATTGTTTTCAAGGAACCCTCAGACAATCACACAACACTTCCAAGAGCTATTTAACACTCCTCTTACCTGCACAACCACCACCTGAATGGACACGTGGTCAGGGAGTCTGATCGGTGCTCGAAAATACTGAGACAGTGCGACCAGAAGGTGAAGTATTGCTACAAGACTTTTAGCATGAACAGCTGAAATAGATATTTAAAAGCACAAGTTACAAACTGCAGAGTAACTAGGGCACATATTCTTACTTCTTGGGATGTAGGGATGATGGGACTCTCCTCACCTTGCCACCCAGAGCCAGGGGCCACCACCAAGGCACCTTGTCTTTCCTGCTCTCCTCCTGCTCAAGAGGCTGTTCCAACACTGCCCAGTCAGCAATATGTGTCAGCACTAAGACCCCACTCTGCAGCATGTCTGGGAGCCATAGGCTTGTGCAGATGGAAATCAAACTAATCCAAAAGCCAGATTTCATGTACAGCAGTGTAAGTGCTGCCTCTGCATTCTCCTTGCCTCTCTCCTCTATTCCCTTTATTTCAATAAGGATTTATGGACTATCAGAAAGATATTTTTGTACTCATAACATGCACTTATTCATTTTTAAGTGTCACAATGTCTGCAGGATGATAAACGAGCCTATTTTGGCAGAAGCCTTAAGCAATAACTTACTAAATTCAATGACTCAAACATTCCTCATGAAGTTGTTACAGTTCTGTTATTGAAGCTTTTCACAGCAGGTTTCCTACGGGTACTTAACACCAACACAACTTAAAAGAGATATCAAAAGCCATACTGTAGGAAATCCTTCATCAAGTATCAAACCACTGGCATGAAAGTGAATAATTTCTAATTCTTATTATGGCCTTTCTTCTTCTATTCTTGCATTTAGTCTTCCCCAGGGTACAATTCCTAAATGATCTTTGATAGCTATGGTACAGTGCACTTATATTTTTGTACTCTAGCTAAGCAATAACTACTACTTTACCTCACTGGTAAAGAAGGATCAGATTCACTAAAACATCCTTCTTCAGTATCTTCCAAAGCAAGTCCCAGCTATGCCATGGAGATACCCAGTGCACCATCCCTGTCACATTTTGGAGGTGCCAGTGGTCACAGCTGAGAAGCTTTAGCAGAACATCACAGAGATGTCTGTCTGCCTAGCACAGTGTGTGCTCCAGCTGGTTCTAGCTGCTGCTGCCTATCTCTACTTCAGTTCTAAAACACATGTAAAACATTAAATTGAAACTAGAATTTAAATTGTCAGGCCACTGCAAACACCTTGCCTCTAGCTGCACAACAGGGAATGGAAAAAACCTGGGGGAGGTTGAAGAGGGAAGGGAACAGAAACTCAGCAGGACCATACAAAGGGGAAAGTCAAAATGGCTAAGGTTCACTCTTTCTAGAGATATTTCTCTCTCACTACTTTGTCATGCATGGAACAGGACACAAAACAGCTCAGCTCAAGACAAGTACAGGGAAACTGCATGAAACTGCATGAAATGATTCTGAAAATCAACATAAAACTGATTAAAAGGCCTAATTTTCTAAAAATTATCTGCCTTCTGCAACACATATGCACTTTAGAGTTGAGCCACTGAAGGCATTTCTATTAGACACGGATTAGTTAATTTTTAATACCAAAAAACAGCAAGGGCAACAAGAACTAACCTTGCTGAGAGTTTTGCAATCAAAACTACTGGTTCAGATTTAGCTTTAAATTATGAGAAATATTACTCATATCATGTTGCAGATTTTACATAAAGAGTTCAAGGACATAATTCTCCTGCCTATCTACTACATTTATGCAGGGACTTGCCTGTTTCAACAAACCAACTTAGTAACAGAAAGTTTAGGCTGGTAAATATATGGACTTCAGAGCAAAATCCCCACACTTTGACAGGCTGTGAGAAGAGAGTTTATTGAGCACCAGCAAAGAGGGTGGAGTGTACCACACCTGGAAGTGCCCTTCAGAGCAGTTCCTACCATAAAAAACAGGTTTCAGCCCTATCACTGGACATTTGGGGGTTCCAGATAGCACCTGTAAACTCCCAGCTGTCAACAGGTGAAAACAGCATAGCCAACACACAACTTACAGTCCACGTTCCATTTAATGCTTCTTGGAGGGAGTTTGAGGGTTTCATTGATCTTTTCAAGCACTGTCTGTAGCTTCTGTTTCTGGGCAATTTCAGACTGAGTAACTTCAGCAACATTCAGCTTCTCACTTTCAAGTTTCTCTTAAATGATAGAAGCAAAAACAGAGGGAAAAACATTGTTGAGTCCATGAAGAACACAAAGACATTCCATACCCGCAGAGGATGGAGTCTATCCAGTCCATCACAACGTATTCAATTGCTTAACCATTCATAGAAGTGAACAGTCTGTGTAGTCTTTATTCAAAGTGCTCACATGACGTTTCAAGATTCATTTAAGATACTGGAAAGAAATTTACTGGGGACTTTATGAGATGTAATAAGTAAGAAAATGTCTTCCAAGCCAACAGTGCTAAAAAGCACATGCCAGCTCTGCATTAGCAGTTTCTTTTCTCTATCTGTTTCTCAGCTGAAGCTCAGCTTGCAGTCCACTGGGCACCATTACCTCAGTACCATTAAAAGCCAGACATCAAATCAGAAAGAAATTCCAACTTTCCAGAGGAACTTCACGATGTGAATACACTATAGTATGGAAGGAGCAGAGATTAAAAACATCCACTGTTGTACTGAAGAAACCCTTGCCTTGCCTTCAGACTTACTTTCCACTTGTAACATGGTTAAGTTTGTGCAGCACATATGCAGATAATTAATTTAACTGGAGTGAGTGCTGCTGCCAAGAGCAGAGCTCTCCCTCTCCAGCACCCTAGGTAGGCTTTGTGTGTTCCCATCAGCTACAGAGCACCACACACTGCACTGTGCTGTGAAGACTCTGCATACAGCCTATTGCTCCAGGGTCTCAAATACAATGCTATTTTTATATCACTTAGTGGCATAAATGTAAGAGGACACCAAAGCTCCTAAGTAGGAACAAGAGGTTCACTTATTGACAAAGTGCCCCTACAGTGTGCAAGCATATTTTTTCTTACCGAATAATTTCTGCAGTACTTGTCCATCATACAGGTCTTCAGCCAAGTCTTTCACAATAATCCTCTCTCCTACCAGCACATCATTAATCCAGTCAATTAATACCTATATGGGAAACACAAATTTGGCAGTATTATACACTATTCATTTGCAATTTGAAACATATGTCATTTTTTACAACGATGAAAATACTTAGCAAAAAGAATAACAGAGCTTCAATGGCTCGAAATAGAGTCTGAAATACCATCAGAAGGAAAGAGGAAAGGCTCAGGAAGGACTCTCCAAGGATGGCTGCATGGATGCACCACAAGGTCTACACAAACACCAGTTGATGCAGAGCCTTCTGGAATGAAATCTTTCCCTTGTTTCAGTAGCATTTGAACATTATGCTGGAATCAAAAGGTGCTGAAGTTGATTCTAATGAAGCATCCTAAAGTTCCAACCCCACAAATCCAAAGGGCAAAGGAAAGTCAGTGTGATTCTAGATTGGGCGTGGGATGGGACTAACAATCTGGACTCAGGATTTTAATCAAGATTCTCAAGTCTCTCTGGGACACATCTAGAGAAAGATACTTCAATAAATAACCTGCTCATTTCACTGGGATGCACACACCACATGGCTCCATTGAGTGAGTATCTAACCAGTGCTTTGAAGTATTCAAATGAAAGAAGCAGGGATAGCATTAAAAATAGCTCCACATTCCTGAGAGTGTTTATATGCTTTCCATTACCTTCATTAGTTCTTGTAATTTTGGGTCATTTCTTGAATTTGGATCAACCATTGTTCGGACTTCATTTTCTTCTGGAAGGGTTAAGAGTAAGATATTAGAAACTATTACAGGCATGACACTTTATTTTACATCAGGCTTTTATGTTAAGGCATAAAATTGTTGTGAATTACCTAGCATAGTGTCCTCGGGGTCTAGTTCAAATGGAATTGGACTGAGAGGCAAGTTAATGGCATTTATTCCTTCTTCCTGTAATTCAGATACTAGGAAATAAAAAAGAAGAGCTTGGTCAAATTTCAATTTAATTTTACTTACTCTTTCACTCTTGCTAAAAGTAGCTTTAATTGTCTTAATTCCTTTATAAGAGCACAATACTATTAGATAAGCCACCAGGTGTAATTACAGCAATAAAGTATAGCTAACAAGAGTGGAAAGCTCAGCCAACAAACCTTTACTTGCACGAGTAGATTTTTCATGGATAATGGCAGTGGAATCAATGCAATTTCCTCAAATCTCTTCCAGGATAAGACCCATTGTCCTCAAATTTTAGACAGCTCACTTGCATTTTAATGGTCCTGACATTTCAACACTAAGGGATCATTTTAGCTGAGGGAAATCATAGTTGCTCTCAGCTATGTCACCTTTGCTCTGGAGATGCTTCAAGTTTAGCAACTTGAGAAGAGCTGGGCCTGGTTATAGACCCACACAAGACCTGCAGAGTGAGAAACTGCTCAGGATTGAAGGTGCAGCTGCAGCACACAGCTAGTTCTGCTGTTCAGGTCACAGTGTTGAGCTAGAGCAGAGTGTGGGATGCTTCTGCTCTCTGCTCTCAGCCTTTCCCCAGCAGAAATCACAGCAGCAAGACACAGGTGTAAGATGCTGAACCCTCAAAAGCACTGCCTGAGTGTGGAGTGCAGACACAGGTTGAGAAAGAGCTCGGACACAGGAACGGGGAAGTAATCCAAGATCCCACAGTTTGGAGATCCCTGGAGTTGGCAGGAAATACAGACAAGTTCTTACTCAGCCAAAGTCCCCCACATGCTACAAAGATCAACATCCTTGCAAGACACACTCTGAGAAGTGGTGCTAAAGGAGACACGGGACAGGTTCTGCAGCAGAGCAATGTCATTCGTTCCTCGGGTGACTCAAACTTTAAGAGGTTGCAAAGACAAACCCCTTCCTATCCCTGCCCAAACATGACTCTATAACAGACAAGAATCACTACAAACAAGCCAATATGCTAACCCTCCTGCTGTGGAAGAGCTGATAGCACTGTGCAGGGAGGGAACCCACTGCCAGGAGCAGACCAGTTTGCATCTCGCTCTGTAACCAAGGCCTTGGTGCAAACCTGGTTTAGCAGACTTGGTGCAAACCTGATTTACCAAATCCTGGACCCAGTTTGCCAATAGAGGACAGCTCCTCCTCAGCCAGTGCATTCTGCAGTGCACAACCCATGCCTCAGGTTGGTATTAGGCCCAGAAAAAAAAAGGCTCCTCCTGCCCTGCTGTCCCTTACAAGCAGAGCACATGAGGAAACATCGTTTAACTATGGATTAGTAACACTACTAACTGAAGCAGGCAAGAACACATGCATTATATCAAGTTGTATGTGAAGTATATGAAGTATCATGTAGTCTCGTCTCACTCTCCAAGCATTTCCATCAGAAAACACCACGACAAATCACTGCTATACACTTAGGTGTTATAGAAGAACCACAAATATGCAGTTGAGGTTAAGATTTTGCATACCACAGTTTCAGCAGAGGAATCCATTTTTCAGCTGCTTTTCATTAATTTGTTTTAATTAATTTTCATGAAAATCAGTTCAGCAACTTAGTATTTTAATAAAAACAAAGAACACAGGATTGGGGCAATTTTTGCAGCAGCTGAAATTAAAATAATCTAATTTCTTGAAATACTTTGAGGAATGACTTGGGAGCACCAGTGTGACTTCTACGCTGAGACTTAAGAGTGTGGAGCCCCAGGAAAGGAGGAGGGGACATAACTGCAGCAGTTTGTCTGTACCACACCAGTTGTCCAGAGCCAGAGCAGTGCACTGGGACCTGTGGTGGCTGCTCTGAGGGACAGGATCCACAGAGCTGTCTGCTTGGCACAGGCCACGCTTAGCCACTGGACAACCCCAGCAGAGTCAGGACCACCTTTCTGTTCTCACCTTGTGCTGTGACTCAGATACAGCCCAATTCATCAGCTGCCATGGGGCTTATGCTCGTCCTGCTTGTATGGATAAGATTAGGGATTTTATCCATTTCAACATGAGAGTAAAATCCAGTCCTTGGTGGCTTTTTCTTACAGTCTGCATGCTGAGTGGAACTGGGGGTTGAATGGTCTTTTAAAGCAAGACCCTTTAAAGCAACAGTTACATATGGGGCAGACAAATCTCTGTAGATTGACAACCCTTTAAAGCAACAGTTACATATGGGCCAGACAAATCTCTGTGGATTGACGTCAGAGTCCCACGTTCAGCTCTGGGTAAGGAAGGGACATTTCTGCTCAGACTTCTGATTCAGCTCCACGTGCCAAATTTGTTGTGATGTAATCAACTCCACTGCTATCAGCTGTCAACAGACTTCCTCCCCTTGCACCAGCACCAAATTTGGCCCCGGAGCTGGGGAGCCCACAAGCTTCTATCAGCAGCAACTACAACAGCTATTTTAAGCCGGATGGAATTCTCACTGGTTTAGATCTCTAGGATTACAAGGTCATAAACCTGTGCTATCAAACCCAGGCGGGTGCTCTGAGCAGCCCTTGCCCTTCGCGCGTGTCCCGGAGCCAGAGGAGCTGCCGCACGCCGAGCACATCTGAAAGTGGAGCGCTGCCCATACGGTTTAAATTGCCTTAATTCCTCCAGCACATGCAGCCCGTTGCTCCACATTGTATTTATTAGACAGTTTCATTTAGATTTCTGACTTGTTTATTTTGTGTGCTGAAGGCTTTTTGCTGCCCTGTTTAGTATTCAGGGCTCTAACGTTACTCTGATTTGAATGAAACACATCCTATTATCTAACCGAGATCAGAAATGCCACATCACCCAGTGCAATCTCTGTGGTTTAGACCTATTTTAGCCTATCTACCCGAAGAGTCATTACAAATACAGAGAGATGTGGTGTGAAACTGTCTCTCCTTCCAGTGCTACAGCCATGTCTTTCCAGGTAATTGATTTTGTCCTTACAGAACTAAAATTACTCAAGTGCTACAGCACTAATGGATAAATTCTCCAAGTGTGTGATTAACTAGCACTGGACCCTAATGTTAGAGGAGCACAGTCATACAAAGCCTCTAACCCCACTCTTTCAAAACCAGGAGATTTAAATGTGTGCCTACACACCTACAGAAACACAGACATACATAACACTTCTGGAGCCTTCAACTGTCTTTGTCCATCTCAAGGGGTTTCCACTCAAGGTCTTCGCCACCATTTTTAAGGTTGCACATACTTTGGATTGGGTTTGCTTGGTTTTTTTGGTGGAAGCTGAAATTTGCTGACATTCACATGACTCCAAGAGTTTAAGCTTTCTATAAAAAGTCAAAAACTACCTGGTATTTTAAACTGCTATGGTAGGCAGCAGCTTTGCGTGTCATGTCTCTATCTTAAGCTACTCCTCCCTGGAACAAGCACCCTTTGGAAGGCTAGCTCCAGACATCAGATGGCCAGAATAACACTGGATATTTGTGCAAATGCTGACATTCAAACCTGCATGCCTATGCTACATACACTTATATATGCAGCCAGAAAAATAGTCAGTTTAGAATGCTAATTTCCAATAGGAAATATCTTTACAGGTCTTGTATAAGACACACACTCCGTTATAGTTGAGCCAAAATTAGATGAATCACTTTTTGGTTTATCTTCTCTTTACTAGGTGCAAATTTGTGGTAAATGCCCATGACTTTGATGGTTTTTTCCTGTAAGCACTTGTGCACAAGAGCAGCTTTACCTCTTCTACTGACCTGACAGTCTGCAATGCAGACGTGAGTGTTAAGTGACTGTCAGTGGCTGTATCTGCACAGATCTCAGTGGGTTTGTGCTGATTTATACCAGCTCAGAGCGAGTCCTGCTCCCTCTCACATACTCTGCTTCCATAAACTGATATCATTCCAGTGGAGTAATTCTGGATTTGTATTCGCAGATATGAAAACTGATGAAAATTAGCCTAAGATGGTCAGAGAATGAGAGAAAAAAATGGCAAAAAACATTTTCAAGAAGTCCCAGTTTAAGCTTTTACAGAATGACACTATTTAGTCCAGCAAACTTATGCTGTTGATTTCTGGGCAATCCATCCAAAATGTTAATTTCTAATACTTGTGTGTGTGCATCTCTTAAATCCACAAAGGGAAAAGAAAATATTAATCTAATATGGGACTGCCTAATTTTCTGGAATACATCACTCATCCAGCATGGATTCTGGCAGCTCAGCTTTAACTCCAAAACAAAAGAAATCCACACAAAAGACAATAAATCTGCATTACACATGGTACTAAAATGATCCAATGGATTTATAGATGTTTACAAGTTTGCAGAGTGTGACACAGGGTCCACCAGAAATTTGATATTCACAGCACAAAACATCATAAACATATGTCTGCAACTACAAAAGGGCCTTTTTATGTGGGGATCATTGTTAAAATTGTCTTCAGAACATAAACCTTAAGTTGTAAATGCTACTCCCCATTTATTCTGCAAGACATAACAAATGAGGGAAGAAAAGCAGAGATATGTTTGTAATTGAAAATGTTTCTCAGGAAATGATCTGTACAGGAACATCATTCTCATTCCATTAACTGCTGACTCCAAGCCAACCATTTGTAAAAGTAAATAAATATGCAAACTGGCTGACAACAATGTGCCTGCCTTTAATGTTTCTGCATTAGTACTCGGTCTCCAAAAATGAATCTATTTTCTTTTCTCATTTCTCCATTAAACCAAACATGGCATACACATAAAAAGAACAGGAGTAATGTTGTTCACAAAAAAAAAAAAAAAAAAAAAAAGATGGGAGAAATGTTATGATTTGATTTTCATGTATGCAATACAAATTAAAAACTCATTGCCTTGAATTTCTTTAAAAGTCCAAAGCCCTCTGAAGTACCTCAGTGACTAGTTTGCTGTTCTTTTGTTTTCTGCAATAAGCAGGAAAAAACCTCTCCATAGACTGACAGATGTCTGGTCTGAATAGATAAAAAACCAACAACAAATTGGGGAGCAAACTCAGTCCTCTTAGAGTGCACACGTGATTCTCTTTTGCCATGTCCCAAGTAGCTTCATTAAGCCTTAGATTGTTTCCCATTTCATTTGGAATGAAGGTTCCTGCTCAGAACTTTCCTGCACTTTCTAAGAGGCACTAAGTGGTGTAGTGTCAAGCTAACACAGATGCCAGTCATTCCGTTCATTCCTTCAACACATCTTTGGAGATCCATAAGCAGTATCTGCAGATGTTTAGAAAAGTCTACACCCTACAGGAGTGTTCAAAATCCTGCTTAAAAGCCCCAACATGCAGCTCTGGGAAGAAACACAGACAGGGGTTCAAACGACACTGACTTTTACTCCCACCAAAGGAAAAATCCTGCGTAAGAGAAGTGCTGAAACCATTCCAAGTTCTTATCAAAAAGTGCTGTTCTGAAGCTGATCCCAGCAGACTCCACACAGCTTCAGGCACTCAGGTAGGGTCTGTGTGCGACAGACACAACTGGGCTGTCAGCTGGTCTGCACATGGTGTCCACATATCCAAAATATTTCACTGAAACAAATCCTTCCACAGCTCAGATTTCCAGTTTATTGAGGTAAGTACTGAGAGATCTCTGAACTGATTTATGGAGGTATCTCAGAATCACAGAGTCCTCAGGGCTATACAGAGACAGAAGGGAAAGCTTTTGTATCCTCCTCAGATATTTTGATGTCCCTCAAGTTATAACAAATGTGCAGGTAGCAATACCCAGAGGAGAGGCAGACAGACCTCGTGGTGTAGACCCAAAGCAAGTGGAGACAATTGTTCATCCTACATGCTCATCACCAGCTCACTGCAACAGCTTTTTCAAAGGTTGTGGAGAAGCTGATTTTAGAGGACTGACTTGCCTCATTTTGTGAATCACCCACCAGCTAATAGTAGCTATTCCAACATCAACAAGAGGCTCTCATGCAGAGAAGACAAAACCAAGGATCCGTTCCAAGAAGTCTTTCCCAGCTCAACAAGTTCTAGCTATTCCTAAGAGAAAACCCAAAAATAGTTCTTAGGAATGTGAGGGCAACTAGTAGCAAGCTGAGGATTTCCTGAATTTCTTGCTCTTTTCTTCTTGTGTATATAAGCCTTGTTTTTGCAGGCGAAAGAAGTGTCAGACCCACTGCACCTCAGAAATGTAGAGGTTGCTTTTTCTTGAAAGAAATAGAAAAATGACTGCACTTACTGGAAGCTAAAGTTCCTTCTCAGAGGCTGCAAACTGGTTTATGTATCACACATAGCCACTATTTTCAAACAAGTTCCTAGAACTACTTGTGTTTTAAGAAAAGCATTTCATCATCATCAAGGGATGACTCAGTGGCAAAGGATCTAAAGATCTGCAGTAAGTGGGCAAGCATTTCTACATCCCAGAAGGAAAAATATAATGGATACAAATATGCAGGTGTATATATCTCCACAGAAGTGCAAGATGATGATGCAAGACAGGACTTTGGTAGCACAAACTGGAAAGTATGTTTGGCTTAGGAAAGCAGAGTTAGTTCTCAATTTGCACAGGAAATAAGTCAACACTTTCCAGTCTGAACTTGCAAATCCCTTAATCAGAATTAATTTATTTACCATCCTACCAACAGAAGAAAATAGCATTATCCCCATTCTGCAGCATAGAAAGTGATGCAATTCTAGACTAAGAAATCCATGTTTCCTTTCTGGAGACATAAATTGCACTTGCAAAATGGAAGCTTGGCACTTAAAAATACAGCCTTAAAAACCTGTCTGTAATGTTACACTTAGCCTGACATAGAGTGGACAGGAATACTCATACCTCTTGTTTTCCAAGCCCATATCACAGCAAAGAGAAAACCCTTCTCTACAGATAACCAGTAGCAATGATTTTCACCCAGCCCCATGGGCCCTGCTTGGTACCCTCTTGTGCATTTCTAACCTGCTTATTTCCTTACAAAACTCCAACAGCTGCTCGAACTTCCAAATGCCCTGTCTGAAAAAATAAAACTACCTTCCTGAACAGTTCACTTGACTCTGTGTCCACGTTTCTGTGGGGACTGGCACTGCAAGGGTGAACTCCCAGCTCTGACCTGCACCTGCATTGCAAGCCTCTTTTCCAAGGCATCTCACACAAGCTGTGAGTTCAGGGCAGCTCTTGCTGTCACCTGTCAGGAACTGTCAGACAAGGGAAACACCACGGTGTAAACTCCTACCTGCTGAATGCATGTCATGGGTTGCTGTCATTACTGACGTATCAATTCCAGTGTGCAGAACAATCACACCAATAGTAACTGTGGCTTTATTTCCTACTTTGCAGGTGAACATACCAAAACCTGCAACTCAATCATCTGAGTAAATAACCTTAAATGGGTTTGACTTCATAGCACTAACACTTTCAGTTTCCCAGAAATGATCTGCAGCCTTCAGATGTTGATGCCATAACTGAGCTGATGTTCCTATTCCTATTACAAAGTGTATAGTACCACAAAATTTTCATTTTAATGAGCATGAATATTGAAACTCACCGACTGCATAACACACAGCCCATTTGAAAACTGCTATCCCACACATGCTTTTGGCTACAAATGGCAACTGCTCTGAGTGGAAATTCAGCTGACAAAAATCACTATTTTTACCCTGGAGCCAGTGTTACTTAATGACTGAATTTGTACCAAACTGAAGCTAATAGAAACACACACTCTTATGAAATACCACTAGGATGAAACAGCTAATTCTCTCTCACATTGCAGAAATATTTTAATGGACTAGCATTCAAAATTAACAACCTGCTGCGTTTTCTTCCTCTTTTACCCAGGACAAACAAAGCTTGACAAGGGTAAGAAGAAAATAAACTCCCATTCTTGTCTTCAAAATATTAAAAGCCAAAGTAAAAGGTCAGAAAACAACACTCCTAAAGTATCACAGAAACAAGGCTGAGGAATAACCGAGTGAGTCGCTGCGGTTTCCTACCTTTAGGGCAAAATGCTCCACAGCCCATCCTCGGGTGTCTGGGCCACCCTCATAGTGCATCCCAGGGACAGCTGCAGTCTGTGGGTGCTGAAGCCCCTGGCAGGCCCCTCTGCTGCTGCTCTCCAGAGAAGCTGTGTTAGCCTTAGAGCCTGTTTTCCAACAGAATGGTCCAAGCACAGCACAAGTCTCAGCTCAGAGCATCGCTCCACAGCAAGCGACTGACTGCCTATATAATTGAATATGATGCCACATGAGACTCATAGACCATCTTCAAAAGAAACCAAATCTGCTTTTTGCAGCCTGTAAGTTGTGTTCTGAACGCTGGGATGCAGTTTTGATCGTGTGCTTTTGTTATCAGTCGCATTAGCAAACAAAGTGCTCAAAGGGCAAGTGTAAAACACATGTTTTTAGCAATCGCAGTCTGTTCTGCTCTAGGGAACTTGTACCTTTTCCCCTTATTGCTGCATACAGTCAAAAATCCCGAGAGCATAGGAAAGGTCTCCACATAGACATGGCAATACTGGAAGGGAAACATTTTTATTTTTTTGTGAAGCAAAGTCTGACCAACAGGAGCCACAGAATCCTTGAATCTCGTTGCCAGAATTGAGATAGGATATTACCAGATTCAGGTCCTGATCTCAGTACTCTTTTCTCTAAAATTACTTCCTCATTGAAATAATTAGCAAAACTCACATGGAACAGGGATTAAGCTCTGAAACAGGCAAAAGCATATAAAAAGCTAAAGAGCAGAGGAAAGGAGAAGTATGAGCCATCAAAAGAATAATAAACTACTGGTAAGAAATAAACTCGTTTTATGGTCTGTGGGCCCTTCCAAAGAGGGACAGTAATGAAAAGATAATCTAAAGCAATTACTTACTTGGGCTAAAAATCAAATTCCTACAAAGTTTTCTCGAGAATAAAACTTTTCAGAAGCTGTAAAATGTTTAAATGTCTGTTTCAGCTTGGAGCAGGATGAGGGAAGTGACACATCCCTGGCTCATTTCTAAGCCGTGGAAAGTAGTTACCTTTCTAGTTTCCAACTGAACTTCATTTAAAGCACCAGTGCCAAAAGGCAAGTATGGACAACTGAGAGATATTTATTGTTTAGGGTTATTCAGCTGTGCTACACAACATTCCTCCCCCAGGTTTGATATCAGATGTGATTCCTTGAGAAAATGACACAGAGCTCTCATCACTGTTCTGAAACCACATTCTTCACCAGTTCTAAGGAGCCTCTGATACACATCTGTCTGCAGCTACTGGGTCACTCCTAAAAGCAGCTTTGCCCTGCCAACATTTCTACTTCATGCTGTACTCACAAGCAGTGATGGGGCTCCCACTCTGACTCCTCAAGCCCCACTGCCTTCTGGCACAGGAACACTGGAGAGCTCAACTGCTGAATAACAGCATTCAATGGCAGGACAATACTGAGCTGGCAGCTCCTTACCAAGCTTTCCTCTTCTTCATTTCTGAATAGAATCATAAGTGTCCCAGATACTTTATTATGGCAACCCCATTTGGCAGGTAAAGGAAGCCAAAGGAAAACCATGCTTCATTTGAAACCTCAAGGAGGATGCTGAACATGATTATATACTGAGAAAATTAATGAAGTCTAAAGCCACAGCAACCTGCACCATCAGTGCAACCTGCTTTATGAGTGAATATTTATATCTGTTTATGAAGTGGCACTTTCTTTTTGTATGCACAAAAATAATAAATGAAATTTCTTTCTTGGACATTGAGTTTTTATACCTACAAAAAAATCACGTCCAGGTATCGGGTGAGGTTACAGCAGAGTAATTAAGTTGTAAATTAGCTGTAGCAGAGATGCTTTCTCAGAGGGTATAACATGGCAAGAAGTTGACAATAGCAAGTCTGAAGTGCATAGCTTGGGGACCCAGTAGAGGAATTTCTACTCCTTCTCTCTGCAATCCATTTTCACTTGCCACAAACATCAATTCAAGAGGGACTTGATTTCTAATTCCTGTAACCTAACAACATCATCATCATTCAAAGAAGCCTGTGCACTTCCCCCTTCCCTTAGCAGGGATCACTGCAGGGAAAACCAGCACATTGGTAAGGTGCTTTGGGCCTGGAGTTTCCCAAACTGTTCCTAAGGGCTCATTTTCAACCCTGCAATTTTCAGCTTTATGAAAACAGAAGTATAGTCAGGGAGGACTAAAGTCTTATTCAGGCCGTTTTGGCCATCAATACAGGAAACAATTCAAAGGCAACATGACACTGATAGCTTAATTTGTGAAAATGGATAAATACTGGATCTGCCACATAGCACATTAACCCATGTAACAAATAAATACAGAAATAGCACTGCAATACTTGGTTAAAAGGTTTTGGTTCACAGAGGAGGAAATTCAATTAAAGCATGTAATGTCAATTACTGTCATTTGTAATTTTATTTTGCTTCCCTAGAAACAATACAGATGCAGGATTCTAAAGTTACCTGCATGTTTGATGCAAATGGGATAAAATTATCGAGGTTCTGAGAAAATCCAGATAGTGGTAGGGAAAAACCCCAGAGTTTTACCTAACCTCACTCATGGATCTTCTTCAAAGTGCTGATTACATGAGAACTGACAAGCCTCCAATTTAGACATGTAAGCCAACAACCCAGACCCAAAATGAGACTTTTATGCTTAAAAAATTATGTTAAGTCATCTCAAAGGCTGGGAGGGGAGAACCAGCTTAATTCACAGCTACTGCAAATGGACACAGCCTGACCAAAGCCAACAGAAAAGCATTCACTGGCAGCAGAAGAGAATTTGGCTAATTGTTTGTGCTGATTGATTTCAATTGGAAAATCACAGGGTCAGGTCCTTAATGCTCCTGTCTCCTTCACTCTGCTCTGTGCAACCGTGACAGGGACTAGAAGCCAAGGAGAAGACTCCAAGAATCTCACCACCACCATAATAAACATTGCCAAAGCTCACCAGTCCTTTTTCTCCTTTGCCATATGCAATGCACTGCAGTGTCAGCATCCATTTCTGCTTTTGCCTAAATGGGTTTTCAGCAGCAGAGCTCACTGCTGCACAGAAGCATCCCACCCACATTTTATTCTGTTCAGGTCAGGAAATAATACCAAAAAAATGAATTAATTAAACTTTCTGTTGGGGAAATAAATGTCAAACATATTTCTTGCAAACTCTGATCTGAGCTCCACTAGAATCACCAGGAGAAAAGCTGCTGTAAAGCCCTCCAAGCCATTTTCCTTTAAGTATCACCACTTCTAAATATGGAAAGCATCTTGCCTTTGAAAAATCATACTGTCCTAAATAGTGTAATGCTATAGCAAAATTATTACTAGAATTATAGGAAAGAGCTAACAAAGGAAAGACTAAATCAATCAGATGCTTTCTTATGCCTGTAAATGATACACATAAATTGTGTCTATCAGGTTCCCACAGGCCATTTCAGGAGTAAGCAGAACACAAAATGATGCAGATTCATTACAAAAAGTCCAAATCTAATCTACCTGAATTTAAAATGCCAGGAATCATGTAAATGGAAGAAGAGATGACAGACCTTGTGTGTTACACACAGCAGAAACAAGAGTCATGCAAACTGGAAGTTACCAAGAAATTACAGGTTAGATCCCCTGTGCCAACATCTCTTGTTGTGTCACAGCAGTGAGGAAAGAGGTGTCCCCAAATGCCTTTGTGCCTTTCCCAGTCCTCAAAAGGATGACACAAGGCTAGTGTCTGGGACTTCAGGGATCTGGGTGACTCTTCATCTCCCCTCCCATTCACCAGGGCTAAAATCCAAAAGTGAACAGTTTCAAAACAGGCTGTGTGATGCAAAGGAAGAAGGTAGACACCGGTTATATTATTACTAGGCACATTATCAAACTATGTCCTTCCCAAATAACACAGATGAATGTTGACAAAAGTTATTCCAAAGGGGCAATTCCAACTAGATCTAGGTGGCAAACGCAAAGGACTGCTGACAAAAACAAAATACCACTGACACAACACAGTTCACCTAAAATATAGCTGAAAATGGTTAAAAATATGTTGACAAGAACCTGAGAATTAGAGCTCCCCCAGAACATTATCATTATCTGCAGTGCACCTTGCAAGGTCCAAGTGTTCCAAAACACAGGCAGGCTCATAACCTTACTCCCTAAACACACAGGAGGAAGAGAATGATGTTATACCCATAGACACACACACTTTCCTATGCCTCATATCATAAACAAAATCTTTACTACAGCCATACATGCACACAAAACCAGACCACTTGGAACACTCACTAACACAGCCTCTCTCTCCTAACAAGCAAGTTTCCTTCCCTGTCATTAAATCAAGACACACTCAGGTCTAAAACCTTCACCTGGAGCCAGACTCATTGACTTGTTATGTGTTGACATTTTAAACTGAATGCAGAAATTACTGTCCTCTCATTTCCTAAGTAATCTCTGCTGGATCAAAATCCAAACAGCAGCAGTGCTACTGAAAATACAGAAACAGCCTCAAAGCCAGCAGAATCTCAGTAGCATAGAACCAGTATGCAGATCAGGCCTAAATCACAACTCCTGCTGATTTCTCTTGCGGCAGAAAAATATTACTCAGCAAGAGTAAAGGCAGCAGAACTGACTACCAAGTACCTTATTCAGTGTTATTATTTCTCCAGTGAAAATACAGTGTACTGGCTTACAAGGATGTCCAAAATTGGTTCAAAGTTTGTGCTAGAGTAAGAGCAAAAGCCCCTTGATTTATAGACCTGTACATTAACAAGTCCCTCTTTCTTGTTACTCTACCTCTGCCTTCCATTTAGTCTACATGTAGCTCGAGTTGGATTTCCTTTGGGCCTGGACCCTGTTCACTCACTGCATTACTACACCAATTCCACTTGAAATCTCCATTTCCAGAATGCTGCCAAGCTGGTAATATGGTTCCTGAGAGACTACTTTCCCTGACATGCAGTAAGCTATTTATTGACACACCACTGTTCCCATTCAGTCCTGCACCTCAGCAGTGAACTGGATAGCAGTTCCATATGTTGGATCCGTTACACTTCTCTGGAAAACTGTATTACTTTGGGTAAATAAAAAGCTAAGAGCAGCAGGAAAAATGCCATAAAAATGCAGCCGAATTCGTTTCATCCTGCCTCCATCAGCAAATTTGGTCTATGACCTCTGCATATGAGTCATGCAAGTTCTTTAAAACTTGCAGTGATTTATATTTTCAGGATAGGACGTTCAAGGCTTATATTTCTGTTCCCCAACCATATATTATTTTTCTCCATACACAATTTCTTGATAATTATCTATGAAGTAAAATATATAAGCATCTTTTTTTCTACTTTGTGGTGCATATTAACCAAAACCATTCATCTCAATAACCACTCTGTTCTTGGCAGAGTAGAGCTGATGTGTAGGTTATTCCTGGAACCACACTAGGTTGATGCTCTCATCATAGTCTCAGTCATGGAAACAGGCTTTTACCAAGACAGGCATTGTTTGTGAAAAAGGAAATTCCCAGCATATCTGTCAGAAAGAAGTAGTAGTAGGGTACAGCACTGAAAAATGTAGTATTTGCATAGTGCTGTTCATCTGGATTTCAATCCCATCAATGGCAGTCCAGGGTTCAAGGCACATGGTCCATTCAAAGAACAACCAGATCATCAGTATCTGGGTGACATAACATTTCCCCCTGTGTCTTACAGAGATCTACTTGAATTCACAGTCTGCTCTGAAGAGAACTAGCAGAAGAGGCTACTTTTCAGTTTCTCTAAACATTAGTAGCTGGGCTGTGAATCCACAAACCTGTGTTCTTATGGTCTATTTGGCCTGCATCACAACACTTGAAAGGTTACAAGGAAGGTCTCCCTGACTTGAAGGGGGTAATTTGTTTCCTTTGTGACTGAGGCCTGTGAGAACCACAGAGCAGTTCGAGCCATAGATACCTTGACCTTACCCTCTAGGGACCAAGTTAGGGATTACTGTATTGGTTAGCTGCAACTGATTAACATTCAGACTTCAGCTGATCTTAAAATTTGTTTCTAGTCTGAATGAGTTAAAACACAGGTGAGGTTTCCCTGCTGAATGATCAGCTCAAGCGTAAAACCTGATCTCTCTGACAGATCTGGATCAGTTTTAGAAGTCAGTTGCAAAATGTTACATCAGTGAGCAAGTTAATGCTAACCAAGGACCTGAAAGCTTCTGCTTTTCTTCAAAGGTTTCCATTTTCATTAGTACTACAGGGCATGTCAGGCGAATCCTGCCCTTTGTTACTTGTGCAGCCCCATTGCAATTAAGCTAACAAGTCTGCTGCAGTACAGGATGCTGTCCAAACCCTTTTCATAGCTGTGGTTGCTCAGGAAGAAGAAAGCAAACCCTTAATTTGTCACTGAGGTAAGCACCTATCAACTGTGGACACAAACACAGGTCAACACATCTCTGCTGTTTCAGAACTACAAGGGCACTTTAAGCCTCCTAAAACCATTTTGAAGCAATGGTCATTATCACTACTTCAAGAACACGAAAGCAGACCAAAAAAAAAAGAGAACAGAATCAGGATTAGTGCTCAAGGGCTGCTGGCTTAGAAGCAGGCTTGGTCCACTTCAGCAGCACACCCCACCCACACCAACCTCCTCTCACCCTCTTCTCTGATTCAAGCTAGTCACCCCCTGAACATTACTCTCACCTTGTCCATCTCCCCCTCCAAGGCCCATGCTCGTTGTCACCTTTCCACTCTCCCATTCTGCTGAGGTTTCCCCCTTCTCCACCCTACAACTGCAGGCACAGAGCCAGAGCTGTTATATCCAAGTGATCTTGTTTTCCAGATCCTGCAGGGAGCAGAACCAGAAGTTAAATGATGGAAAACAGTGCCCCATGTTGCCAGTACAATTTAACATATTTTGAATGCAGGTATTAAAAATATGAGAAGTATTGATTAACTCTCTCTCAACCCACTTAGTGGCACCTGAAATTGACTGTTTGAACTGTGCTTTAGAAATCTGTTTCCAGTGTTAACTGCTGGTTTTACCTTACATCCTAGATTGGGCAGTTCTCACCAAAATCTCCAACCTTCTCAGATCCCTGAAAAACACTTTTTCCTGATGATTTTTTTTAGAAAGTCTTTAAACAACATTAGGAAGAGAATCTGATAGTCCATGCTCCTGGAAACCAGTGTTGGCAGAATTAAGTTTTAAAGCACTGCATGGGCAAAAGAAAATGTTTCTTGAATCAATCAAGGCTTAGTGTAATAAAGGGAAGATGTTGCCTTTAATAGTCAGAGGAATCCACCATCCTGTTAAGGAGCACCAGCCAAGCCAGAGGAACAAACGGGAGATTTTCAGTGCCTGGCCCCTCACACGTTAAACCTGTTGGTGTATAATTACAGCCCTTTGCTCTGCCAGGGCAGGGGAAAGGGCAGGCAGAGGCTTTGCTCCACCACAGCAGCACCTGCATGCAAATGCACTGATATCAGCTTAGGGGCTCCGAAGGGAACCACTTGCCATAAGTAAATGCACTCTGACAGCAGCTCCTAATAAGAGGAAGGAAATGAGGGAGAGAAAGAAGAGTGATAGGAGACAAAAGGACTTTATAAAACAGGGCTTTATTGCTTTCACTTGTAGCGTTTTCTCTTTGTTCTGTTGAGCCTTCCAATTGCAGATAGAGAACAAAAGAGATACCTGTCTAGAGAAGTTTATTTCAATCTGAAACTGTCTTGTAAGATGCTTCACAAACTCAACGGTCCATTATGAGGAGCAACAATGAGCTACCTCTAATTAGTTTGGTGCAGCCTTTGCTTCTGATACCAATCAAATCAATATTAATGGGGAGTTTGTGCTCTCTCATTAAGGCACAAAATGGGTACCAATCTTCTCATGAAGATTTTTGGACCATAAACTGTGTTTGAGGTCAGCGTAGCTGGCTTCTTCCCACCCCTCTTTTTTTTTTTTTTCTCAACCAGGATGGAAAAAAATATATAATGATGTGTTATTTAGTACCTGGATAAAAACCTACATTCAGGCTGCCTACTCCAAGAGACTGAAACCAGTTCAATATGAAGAAATCTCAGTCTAAGAAAATAAAGATTTTAGTAGCTCGCAGAGCTCAAATTAAACACTTAAATAGGTAACACTAGATATTTCTCATGCTGCCTCACATTTCTCTATTTATTTTTATCTGCAGGATCAGGCGTGTTAGAGAGGGAGGCCTGGTAAGAATTGCCTCAGCCATCATTCTTGGTTACTTACATCTGTGGTCAATTTTCCACACTTTCTTCCATAAAAGGTAAACGAGGCACTGTACTTGCAACAGGATAATCTAAACAATATGAACAATGTTACTGTTAAAGACCATCTGGCTCATCAAGCACAGCTCCAGACTTTTAACTCCTTGAATAAAGTGTGGGATCCTGCAGCGTATTTTTGTATCCAAAATTCGCGTTTAAAGCGGTAAGAGTAGAGCTCCTGGGGACACGAGGGATTCGGACCAGGAGGAAATTCAGTTCCTGGTTTTGCCATTCTTGTATCACACACATTTCGCAATCCAGGCTCGAGACAAACACTCAGACGTCACATTTTTCTGCACAAAACTCCCTCCACGCACAACTGGTACGTGTGGGGTTGGTGTTTCAGAAGGGAGACAGGAGGGTTAAGTATTTCAAAATCCACTTCAACTTAAAGGACTGATTCTGCCCCTTCTTAAAAGGTAACAAAACCAAGGCAGGGTCACCAGGAATTAGGAGAAAACAGGAGGGAGGGGTAAGGGTGAATGCAACCAAAGAAGGTTCTTGTTAATTGTACACACAATTTCTTATTGTAGATAAATTAACAAGCGGCTGGTCTAGGGGAGAGAAACGTTACAGCAACACAGGAACAAAATAACCTGGACGAGGGCAAGGCAGCAGGGAGAAAACAGTGCCATGCTGAAGGTCCAAAGAGCACAGGGAACGGCAGAGCACGGCTCGTGCCTCAGTTTCCCCATCCACCCCCTCCCTGCAAAGCACCCAAACCACCAGGCAGCAGCACATGCCTTGAACTACAACAGCTACACAGACAAACAGGAGTTAAACATTCCTACGCTTTTGAAAGGCTAAGGACTTCAAAACACACTTGTTCTTGAGCAACAGATAGAGCTAAATGCTGCCAAGAGGCTTTGTTCAGTGTTTGCTCAGCTCTGACACTGATTTCTGGGCCCTGAGCGGGTTAAACAGCCCTGCAAGAGTTGGCTGTAACAGAGGGCAGGGCCTTGGTCCTCAGGAGGGTTGGGATCCTCCAAAGGAGCTTTAATGGCATTAGATAAAAAAAAACCAAAACAAAACTCAAAACCAAACCAAAAAACAAAACCCACAACCAACTGATTGTTGAAATGCTTCACTGTTTTTTATTTAATTTCTAAAAATATTTTTGGAAGGAAAAGCAAAGGGATTAATTAGAGCATAGTCCAATTTTTTCTTTTTGTGTAAACACAGAAATTAATTATTGTATTGGTTGGTGCATGCAAGTGGTTCCTTGCTTTAAATTTTGCATCTTGTTTTAACCAGAAACATCACCCTATGTGGTTTCTAGGTAGAGCACACACAGGACTGAACCTTCCCCTACAGTGAGTTCTTCCAGCCACTCCCAGAAACATGTGCCCACAATCCTTTTGCAAAGTTTGCTCTAACGTAGGTCTCATTTTCACTAAAGCTATTACATCCTGAGCCCACTGCAATATGTTCTGACATACATATGCTGAATTCCTCACATGCAAGATCATTTTAAATGCAAGCAGGTCTCTTGCTTTTTATTTTGAAAGAAATTGTATTTCATATATGCTCATGACTCATCAATTAAAAAAAAAAGCAGCAGTGTTACAGTAAGCAAGAGAGGTCAGGCAGTTCTATGATTAATGGGGTCAGAATGTTAGAATTCATGTTTAAAACTTTGCTTGCTCACACTGAAACGATTAACCCTTATCTACCAAGGACCAACTGTCCACCAGGCCCCAAGAAACAGAGCAAAATTTCAGAAAGAATCAATACGATGTTACAAAACACTTATTTTTGTGTGTGTTCCTCCCTTTCAAAGACAGAGCTAAAAACTTCTCCAATTTACCCAGAGATTTTCTGGGTGTAACTCTTCCACAACAAACCCAGCTTTGAAGGATGAGATGTCAGAGCACAATGTGCAAACTAGGCATGCCCCAACAGCTATTTTACTGCAAATGTGTCCTGTGTTCTGGTGTATCAATTCAAAGTCCCTTTCCTTGTACTTAAGCTAATATTAGGATTTGGAAAATGAAAACAGAAATCATTTGATCAACACAGAGTCTCTTGCCAAAACCTCCCGTATGTTAATGACCACATCAGTTACGAAAGCATCTGCCAATTATATTGTAGCTCCAAGAAAAATCATTCTTTTACATTTATTTTGCTGCTAAGTTGACTGAGCACTCGGGATAGTACGCACCAAGTGCTCTGTAAGCAACCACTGGATTTTAATTAGGAGCATTCCACAGGAATAATACTAGCACGTGCTGAGTGATAAGCATATATGTGCTAATACTGCTCTGTAAAGCCTTAAATTACATGCTTCAGTGTGCTGGATTTAAATCCTAGAAGACCTTGGCACCAATTGCTGGATTATAACTTTCAATTAAACCTAGAACTAAATTACTGCATTTCCAACCATTTCTTCAAGTCACACCTGTCTGCTAAGCCTTTCACCACGTTCATACTTAATAACCCTTGACATTTTTCATCTAGAGAGCTCAAAGGGTCTGCCAAATTTGATCCTTGTCACTGCTCCATTTCACCTCTCTGGAAACTGAGGCACACAGTGATTAAATAGCCAAACCTACTGCAGGAACCTGTGCTATGGCCACTGCATTTGAAGGTGATTGCACCTTGTTCCCAGACTTGTTGATCATTCTCACTCCCACGTGATCATCATCTCTTGCACAAGTATTCACATGGCCTTACGATAAATTATGTCATGAGCTTCAGATTAAAACTAGCCAAGCACTCCAGGCAAAACTTTTCAACCTATGTCAGCTCCTGATCCCATATACTGCACAGCCACACAAACTCCTGAATTGGTTCAAGGCAGGTGACACCCCAAGAGCTACAGTCAGAGCAAGACCTTGTAAGAGCATTAATGCTGGAACCTTCTAAACTCCTGCTGTACACATGGAATCATGCACACCCAGGACCACGTGAACATTCAGCAGAGAAGGTGAACAGAGAACACACATTCAAAAAACAATACTCCAGAAAATACAACCAGCAGGAAGGGATGTGTCTTTGGAAAGCTCATGATAAAACTGAGAAACTCCTTAAGCAGCATTCTGAAGGTACCAAAACCTACACATGGTCAGAGGCCAAATGGGAAAATTCACCCCAGAAAAACTATTTGGAGAGAGATTTAGTAAGCATGCATAAAAAGAGTTGCCAGTGATGAATGGTTGGAGGCTGACAGAGCATTCTGAAGAGCCATCACATGTGTCTCCTACTCCTCTGCAGCCACACATCTCTGGGCAGTAAATGCTGAGCTGGTTGGGCCTTCACTTGCCTGTTTGTATGTTAACTAGAAGATATAAAAGACAGCTGCTATTCATAAAAAATGCTTATTAAGTAAAATATTAAATTAACAAAAGAAATCATAATTCTAACCCTCCTATTTAGATCATAAACGTTACAAAACTATCAGATAATTATACCCATGGGTGAAATTCAGCTTTTATTTCAAGACCTGAAATGGTAAGATTTCCCTGGAGCTTTGCAATGGTCTTGTGCAATGAAACCTCCAGAGGAAAAAATTACCTTTTGGGGGTAAAAGGGAAATAAATTGCCCCCTGGTTTATGCATGCAAATTGACAGGCATTATTTTGAGGCATGCTCGAGGTGGGCACATTTCTGACTCGGCAACAGAGTGAGACCCTGAGTCAGTGCAGCAAAATTCTGTAGCTGGCCATAAAAATCTCAGTCATGTTTCCATCTTATTGAAAAGGGAAAAGAGGGGGAAAAGAGAAAACTAAACAAAAATAAATTCTTTCCTCCTGATCCAGGACTACTCTCTATTTGAGAAAGTGGTTAATTGCTCCTGTCCATACTCAGTAGCAAGTGCTTTGAAGCAAAGAAAAAAACCCTTGGGTTGTTGCTTCTTCTGCAAAGGTTTCCACGTCAGTAACAACAACGTATGCTAATGCTTTTAAGGGCAGATGAACTAAAAGACAAGGAGGACTCTGGTAAACACAGAATCCTTTACGGTGCCTGGATGAAACAACTGAAGGAACTGCTGCAGCTGATTGTACTGTCTCTAGGTCTTGGCATTCATTATTTAAGTTTAGTGGAAACTGTTCAGCCTTGAAGTAGACTGACTCATGCACTTTAACTTCCAATTTCCTGCAAACAATCCATTAGTTTTTGGCAAGTCTCACACTGCACAGTACTTCCATGAAAAGGGCAGCTCCCTGACTCTTCCTATTTCAACGGTGTTTTTTGTAACAGAGCTTAATGGAAGTACAACTCACACCCTTACAAAACTGGGTGTGATCTCCACCTGGAGATGTCATACACTTATCAAAGGTGTATGAATGACTTTGCTCCTAACGGTTCTCTCCAAATGTACTTGTTGGGACAAATCCTGCTGGACTGTGAGAGGCAGTGGGCATTTATCAGAGAAGAGAAGTTGGGTTTGGATGCACACTGTTAAGTCTTACCTGACAAGGAATGCAGAAAAACCCCAAAAATTTATTCTACATACACTTCTCCCAAAAGTGCACTACCCACTCCTACTCTTCCCCAGGTTTATAAGAGCCACTTGATAAGCAAATGCTATCATTTAAATCCATCATTTGCAACTACAATGGTTTTTATATTTACCATTCTCTTCAAATATTTTGTCACTAAGTGGTATCTGAAATATGCCAGTAACACATCATGGAAAATAGCTGTGGTATCTCCAATGCCACCAGTTGGTAACTGTAGATAAATGTGGTCTTGTAAACAGGGACTAGTAAAATAATTCTTCTTCCCCCCCCAGGATGTAATTATCTAAAAATGAGAAAAAGAGACGGAAGTATCAACACACATAGATGTGAATACAGACTGCAAAGTACTCTGTGCGATGCCAGATCTGTATGTGCTCCAGTTCAGCTGACACAGCAGAAAGGCTTTCCAACCTAAAACTAATTTTTTTTAAAATCTGTGCACCTTGCAGAATGTGGCCCTGGAGTCTGTGTTTATCCACACTCTGAAAATGCTGCAGTAAACAGCAGCACAGATTCCCTTACCTCAGTGTATCAAATCTCAGTCTATGCAAGGCAATCATGAACAGGTTGCAGAGTTTTCACGTTCATTCAGGTCCCTCCTGGGGCTGTCAGCAAGTGCAGATTATTAACTGAGATTTGCAAAATACTCTACACTTTGCAAGAGCTGACCCAGCCCCATCCAAATAACTTCACTTAGGTGATCCAACTATCAAAAGGACAGTGGCCACTGTGGGAAAGTTCCTATGCAACAAACTAGACGAGATGGTCTAGTAGCAAAAAACTTTACAAAACATAAAAGCAAGTTCCAGAATGTTCTGAAAGGTTTGTTTTTCAGTGTTTAAAAATACATTGTGACACTGTGGGAACTGAAGCAGCTATTTGAGCTCCCAGATCCACTATGCATTTGGGTGCTTAAAAGACACCTAGCAGCTCCACAGGTGTCTGCATCCCAGCTGGGAAAGTCCAATGGGTGTCTGATTCCCTATGGCTGTACATGGACACAGGCATAAACCTGATTCAAGCAGCAGGTGCTTACTTCCCAGCTTCCCTTTCCAGCTTCCCTTCCCAGCTTCCTTTCCCAAGCTGGACCTTGCACAAGTATTCCCACTGTAAATGAGACATGTAAAGGTGGCAGACCAAAGTTGTAATAATTACTACCTACTGCAGAGGTTACCTTGTTTTCTGCACCAGCAATGTGGCATTTGATGCTTCATGGCAACACTAAGCTTGCTCTAATTTCTTGGTATGCAAATCATTACTCTCTACTTGAGAAAGAACTCTCTCCTACCTTGCTGAAACCGTTAGAAAGCGTCCCTGAAGACTGGCTAAAGACTCAAACAACTAGCCAAACCTAACCCCTTTCTTTCTTCCTTTCTTGCTTTTTTAAAATTTCCTCATTTTTAAAAACGTGCAAGTTTCTTGCAGCTATGTTTAAGGTTCAGTCTGACAGATCCATTCACTCTTTCTCCTACATTTTCAAGCCTTAACAGAGTATGTGCCTGATTTAGTCCTTAAGCTCTGAGCACTCTGACTTGATCCATGCATGCACCTCTTTGAGCACATGAATGCTTTCTTGACTTGTCTACTTGACTTGTCTACTTGCATGTGTATTGTTAAGCGAGGAATTAAGTGGCTTGTCAGACTGATCCCAAGTGCTTAGCATCTGAACAGCATGAATTTTTTACTCGGTTGAGTAAGAAAACCTTTCCCAGAACTTCATCTCTCTATCCATGTTAACTGCCTACATATGACTTCACTTTCCTGACAAAAGAAAAAAATAATTTACAGACATTCTTATCTCTCTGGGATTTCTTACTGCAGCTGGAGACTGATGGTTTGAACTGGGGAATCGAGTGAAGAAGAGCTGGTATACTAGTCATCTAGGGGTTAAGTTAATTTGTTAGTGCCCTTGCTGTTCCTTGCTGTCAGCCACTATGCACCCACTCTTCAAATTCTGAAAAGAACACCGACCTTTAATCTGTGGTATTAGATCCTTTGACAAAATGGAAGATTATGTCTTTTCCCACAAGCCTTCATGCGAAGCTTAGCCAGCTTCCATCTGGTCTGGCTAATTAAATGTAAGTTAACATTAAGTTAAGAGCCAGCTCCAGCCCACAGACCTTCTAGTCTGCAACTGCAGAGATATTAATTGGCCAAACTATTGGAGTATTTAATTCCAATTTTTGATTGCTTCTATTTTCCTCACTCTCTCATGAAAACAAGGAAATGTTTTTGAAGATGTATTTGCATGACTTCAGTTCAGAAACACAAAACATTAAGACATGCTAATAAGATTCTGAGCACCCATAAAACTGTCAGGGTTTTTTTCTCTGGTATTTGACATGTTAATAAAGTACCGTCATAACAGTGGGAAGGATCTGCCTATTATGCACAAGGTCTGGAATCACTGGAGCTGTACACTTGAAGCTGGCCATGACCCACAATCTGGCCCTATATGTACTAAAACTAGAGCCAGTTGTTGTATTCCTTATTCAGTCAAAACTTTCTTTGACCCAATGGGCGTTCTGTCTGAGAACAAAGACACAGATCTACTATGCAGAGATACTAATTAGAATCATCTCCACAGTCAACTTCTGATAAAACCCATTTTTAAAACTGAAAATACAGAGAATCTACTAACTCAAAATAGTGCTTTGCACTGTTGTAATAGTAGCTCTGTGTAGGTCTGGTACCCAATCTGTTTCACTGTATTTAAGATTAGGGATTAGAGAAGAAAACTATAAGCTTCAAAACTCTTAAAATAAATAATGCAGCAAAGTTAGATCAATGCATTTGTTTCAATACCTGACATAACTTTGAGAGAGTAAAACCACTTAAACCTCTTAACCAAACCCTCCTTCTTTGGGGCAGAGGCAAAGACCACATTAAGAAATGCTATTTCTTCATATCCTTATCTAACACAATGCTTGCTGCAACTGTAAGTAAAGCAAATCTAAAAATCCAAACCCCAGAAAATTTCTACCTGGTTCACACAAACAAAAAAGTTTAAATACCAGATGAGTTGTTGAAGATAAAAAAATCCAAACCAGTTAAAAGTTCAGTTTCATATAAAAATCTATGCTATACCAAGACATGCATCAAAAAGTTAAAAAAAAAAAACACTCCAAAAAACCAACAAAAGCTGCGAATGGCACAAAACTATTGAATGCACCAAGACTAAGCACTGAAATGAGGAGATCACTGCTCCCTTCTGCTTCTTCCCCTGCAGAAGATCAGTTCACTGTTTTCTGCCTCAATTGCCCCAAGAAGATGGTACAAACATTTCTCCTTTTCTGATCTCACTCTAAAGTTCTCAGGTGTTTCAAAATATTGGGGTGAAGATGTTTTGTGTAAGGGCAGACTACTCCCAGCTAACATGTTGGAAATGGACAAGCAATTCACTTCTAAGAGACACTGAAAACAGAACTGCAGTTGTTACAGAGTGCAAGACCCACAACAGACACAAAGCATTTTTGACTGTAAGATAGGAGTTTCTCAGCAATTTCTCTGTTCTTTACCCATTAAATTTTACTGACCTGCTTGATAAAAAAAAAAAAAAAAAACAAAACACGTTTCTCATGAACCTTTTGATCTCCACTTTATCCCCTGCCCAGCTTACTTCACATTTGTGTTCTTACAGTGCACACCAACCCTGGTTATTTGCACAGTTTACCCTGGGAATGCTGCTGTGCACAGAGTTGTTAACTTTCACTCAGACAAAAGCAACTTAGCTCAGAATGTCTGATAAAACCCACTGGGGTAACAACTTGAAAAACCAAATCTGAGACACAGAATGCAATGTAAGTTGACTTTTCTTCCAAAGGCCTTTAAGCCTCTGCAGTGCAGCGGGCTGAGCTCTGTTCTGACACTAGTAGCCGATTGGTCTGAACCAGCTCCTGGCACTGTGCTCACCCCAGTTTTCCTCGTCAGTTGGAGCCACCTTGTGCTCTGTGGAGCACCTGCACCCTGTGCTTCTTTTCTGGACGTGCTGGCACTCTGGCCATGAGACAACAACTCCTAAACACACCTATTCGGATTCTTTATTAAAAGTTTCATTTGGGAGTAACCGTTTCCAGTCAGTTAAACACCATTTACTTGAGAATAACTGTTTCAAATCGGTTAAAAATGAGCCAAATAATAACGATGCAAACCAACTGGATGCTGATTACTTTTTTCCAATCCAACCCACCCCTGGAATGAGGTTTTAGGAGTTAGGCAAGACACCAAGTCGCTCTGAACACTCGTGGTATGTTGAGAAACACCACCATGATTTTCCAGTTTATTATCTGTCCTTACCTATGAATGAGAGTTACAACAAAGCAGTGACAAGAATCCAAGACCACGAGCTGCTTTGCTCATGCTTTACTTTGCTGTAAAACAGCAAAGTCTCCTCCTCTGCAGCAATGGATTGAGTGCACAGCATACAACCTCAAAAATGTTTGCAAGTGCTGCAGTTCAGGTTTGGCCACAAGCCATAAAATTCAGCTTTGAAACATGCTCAAAACTCATTTGAATTTTTTTTGGTCTTGTTATAAAATAGGGATCGCATGCATTAAATAGATCTGAACATATTTCCAGTGGCTACTGGGGCAAATCCTGACTCAGGGCCAACTCTACCATATTCATGTTCTGTTATTCTAACAGGATCAATATCAACATGTTGAGGCTATGAGGGTACTGACCTAACAGATAATTCCTTTCCTTCTCAAAGCAAGAGTGATTCTCTTTATTCCAAGTGGGGAGGACAGATGCGATCACACCTTCTAATAAAATTAATATGCACCATTTAAACACATGAGACCTGACATTTCTTCTTAAGCCTGAAAGCACAGGCCACAAGAAAAACAAAACCACAAAACCCTGAACTACGTACACAACAAAAAAAGTGTTCTGACCTTTCACCATTCTTCTTCTTCATGCACTCTGACGACAAGTTAGGCATATCATCTTTTGAATTCAGCACGGCAATACATTATACTGCATTTACTCTGAGCACTCTGACATTATCATTATCTTCCTTTGTGCCCGACAGCAACTGCAGCTCCTATAATGCCATTATTGTAATTAAGAACAATCTGAGCCATTGACAGCATTGCCTCGTTTGCTCTAGAATCCCCTGTGCATTAGTGTTCTTCTAAACCAATATTTCACTATTAATAGTTTGCTGCTTTAGAACTGCCTACGGTGAAAAGAAAAAAAAAATTATTAGGCCTCGGCCTAACTCGATGGCCAAAGAAAAAAACTTTTCTTGTTAAGAAAGAAAGAAATGAAAGGCTGTACACTGCCAAACTGTTACGCTCTTCTTTACACATATTGAAAATGGATTCACACCCTACCAACCTATTCAGGCTGTTACCCAGGTGAGGAAGCTTATTTTGGCTTGCTTCAAAAGGGCCACCAGTACAGATACAAAAGAAAACATCCCTTCTCCCACTAAATGGACCCAAAGTACTTCTCTGTCTCAACTCTCCCTTTCATTAATCCAGCTCACAGTTGGCTAAGTAGGGCACAGCAATTTAGACATTCTTGTCTGGGAAATTCTGACCTTAACACCCTCCCTTGCCACATGTGCTCTGCAGGCTGCCTCACCCCATCCATCTGTTTGCCTCTTCTGGGAGCCAGGAAGGTGGTCTGACAGAGCCCTGCAACAACACCCAGGTCTTTCACTGTCTGTAATTCCAGGGGAACAAGCAATCCTGGACTGAAGCACTGCAGGTACAACTAGCAAGACAGCACTGACACATTAACATGTCTGGGAAACCACAGCTGGTCTGGAGATGCAGAGCTAGCTGCTCCTCACTCTACACAGCCTTCAGTCCCTGCTCAGAGCTCTTGAAGAGGTGCATTGGTCACTGACAGTCATTGCATCCCCTCTCCTACCACCCTGACTAAAGTTCCCTTTTCCCAGTGGGATTTCACATGTTTCAATACGAATAAAGGCTAATCTCACCCACCACTGGGTCAGAGCCACAGAATGCTCTGTCACTCCACAGGAAGGACGAAGAACAGGATCAGCTCTATGCTGAGCAGAAATCAGGGAAGCCAGAAGGACTTTACCATGACTACAGCTACCAAGGATGACTTGCAGAAATGTATATTCCAGGTGTTTTCTTTTGCAAAACTAATTATCTGAGAAAAAGTAACATACTGTCAACCACGGTACACTACGTGGTGCTTAACACAAATATCAGTAAGAATCAGGAAGAGAAGTGCAAAGACGAAAATAAAAGCAGTATTGCTAACTCATGACCAATGTCTTCTCTATAGCTTTGCATTAAATCCACATATACGATAAGAACTTTTCATAGCAATATGTGCAATTATTTCACAGGGACTACTACAAAACTAAAGGGACACCAGAACATTTGAAAGCCTTGTTACTTAACCCCACAGTTCTTCAGTGTTTTGAGTAAGATCATCACTGGGTTGAGCAGTGGCACAGCCTAGAGCCAGGTGCAGGATTTGGTGAACAGATGGTGGCTAATCTTCCTAATACAGCTCTGCCAATACAACTCAGTCTTGACCAGTCACATCCCTGGGTTTTTCCTGGCCCTTGGTTTTCTCTGGCCTGAGCACAGCTTGTCAAGGGGTAGCTGCAGAGCAGGCTAAGATTTCACATAAGGCTGTTGATCTGATTTTGCTTTTGGTCCAAGACATCTTTTATTTGTATTTCAGTCTGCTCACCAAAGTGAATTAACCCACTGGTGCACTCAACACACACATGCACACTCAATTCCAACAGAGATAAGGGTATTCAAATCAACTAATGCTGTCATTAATAAGTATTAGCACACCAAGCTAATGTAAGTGTAAGAAAATATGTGATGATACATGTAAAGAACAAGGCTCTGACTACAGCTACACTCTCAAAAGCAGCACAGGAACTTTGCTCTTGGTCTGAGTCTTGGTCTCTTGGTCTTATCTTACCTTCAGGGCAGATTCCTTTAAATGCTCTGGGGAACATCAGAGTTCTAAAACTACAGATTCTCGTGACAGCATACTCCTTTCACTGAGGATGAAAACGAGAACTTCATATTTACTCTCCTCTACAGCTTCACTTGGTTATATCCACCTTCGCATTGCAAACTGGATACATGGCTATATGAGTCTGATATCAGGGAAAGCATACTTTAAATCTGGAGATGTGAAGGAAAAATGAACACTGAAATAAAGGTCCATCAGTCTGAGCTGATCTCTGGCTGTTTTTTCCTTTCCCATAGTTCTGTCCTGTAATCTGGAAGCACTGGAGTCTCTTCAGCCACTTATTCAATGCTGATTTTACTCCACCACTTTAATCTTATTTTTCCCTTTCATCAAGGTAATTGCTATGCATCTAGCCAACTACAGCAGGCACCAAAAAGTGACAGAGTTTGCTGTCACCATGCCTTCTTCACACCTGCCCAGTCAGAGGTCCCAGCTTGGCAGGCCAGACCAGTCCACCTTCCCTCAGCTGAGATCCTGAACCACCAGCCACCTGAATCTTTAGATGATCTCCAGGGGTCCCTTCCCACCCTAAGTATTCACAGATTCTGCAGCCCAAGCTGTCTCTGGCAGCACAGTCCAGCTGGCAGCTTGAGACCACCACCCCTTCCCCACAGATGGGCAACAGCTGCTGCAGCAAGAAGCTCTGCCTGTCCTGCCCCACAGCACCCAGAGGGCTCTGCAGGGAGCACTGCGGCCAGGGCAGGGGAGAGGAGAGGAGAGAAGGGATGGACACAGCTCCAGGGCAGACACCCTCCCTGCCCTGCTCTCCTCAGGGAGCACCAGACCCTCAGCTCTGCTCCCTCACCACCTCTAACCCCTCTGTGCCTCTGTGGCTTCAGCCTGTGTGAAACCTGTGGCCTTCATAAAGAAATGGCTTCAAGGGGAAAACTGCAGGAGATCAAATGTGTACTCTGCAGCAGCTGAAGGGCCCACACAATTCAGGCAGGAGGAACACAGAGCTCAGGGGCTCCTTCCCTCAGGCGGCAGAGAACAGCAGAGCTCAGGGCTGTGCCGGCTCAGGGGTCTGGCCCTGGCAGAAATGCCTTGTTTGCAATGCAAACAGGGAAAGGCAAACCAAGAGAATTTGGTATAAACTTCCTAATAGCCACGGATTTCATAACAGGCAATTCATGACTTCTCAACATGAAATGTTCTTACAGATTTGAGTGCTGTAGAGGAAACTCCTGGACCAAGCGTAACTAGACTGGGCCCCACATGAATATTTTGTTGAAACACTGAATTTTTTGACCATAATTTTAGCATTATTTGCTACTTTTGATGTTTGGAAATGCATTCATAATATTTTCACATCTTTCTCTGAACCAGAGCCAGGGCCTGTTATAAAAATGGAGGGACAAAAGTGCTCCTGAAACCAAAACCAAAATGCACTAGGTAAAATTCTGAAGGAAATCATGAGTGCTAGCAAAACTGAAATGCCAGAAATACTGTTAAAATTCAGATTACAGGAGGTAAAATCTAGTAAAATATGCCAGATATAAAGCCCTGTAGGTTGCAAATTACTGCGTGCAGGGGGTCCTGGCACCACAGAGATACAACACGTGCCACAGTAAGGCTTAGCCCACAATTTAGCCACATATAAACTGTACTAGTTCCTTAGCAGGGTCTTACAGATAACAGCAAAGTGTTGATTGGTTTCTGGTTTTTGCAGAGAGCAGTACTTGTGGGAAGAGGAGGCAGGGGCAGAAGGCAAGAGTGGGACAGACCCAAAAGCTATGCAAGGCCACAGCAGTTGCTGTCACCCTCACAGCCTCACAGAACACAAACAGCTTCACCCATGTCAGAGCTGTCCTTCACAGTCATGTCTGAGAGCTGCACCTGCAGGGCTATATTGCCATCACAGCCTGGGCAACAGTTGGGTGCTCATCTGTGCTGACAGGAGTGTTTCAGAGGCAATTATCCTCCTTTCTACTCAGCAATCCCTTCAATGGTCAGAGCAGAGACAACTTGGATTCAAAGGATGGAAACAAAAAGCCAGTGCTGTCCTCCTGAGCAGCTTCTCTTACTCTCCTGCACTGCAGATGTGCTCAGAAGGCTCACAGCAATGAAATGACAACAAACAAAGCAGGTGGACCTTCCCTCCCTTTTTGCTTTCCACATTCCTTTCACTTAACACAAGTATTTTATCCACTTAACAGATCGTGCTCCAAGGCAGTAATTATTTCAGTGGTGGTCCTAACAGGTTCTGTCCAGCGTTAGCTATGCAGCTGTCTATAATGTGCCTGTGGCAGTGCACCAGGGACATGGAAATATGCAGCACAGTGTATAGGGAGAAGATTATAAGCACATTTCAGTTGCTACGCAGTCAGGTCGGTAGCAAAGTACATTATGTCAGACAGCAAAACCAGCTGCTCAGCTACTCTGAGGGCATGAGGAGGCCTAGGGTTGATGTACTGATATGCTGCAGTGAAAGATAGAAATTCAAAAGTCATATTGACAATAAAGCCTTCCACATGCCATTTCCTTTCCACAGAAGACACTATATGCCATCTTCAAAGCACCAGTATGAAATCAGCATTCAGTGGTCCATTCTCATCATTCACATGGCACATACAAAGGTGGGGCATAGATCAGTTCTTCTTCCAGCTTTGTCTCCATCTAAAGTACAGCATCAGGTGGGAGCAGAGAAAGCTTGCAAAGCATTTCAGCTATCCTAGAGTCTCTCATGTGAGAAAAAGAGAAGCACAAAAGTCTGCTGACATAAAAACAAGCCACTTGCAGTAGCAGTGCACTGCTCAAAAATAAGTTGCAGGAACAGGTCCAAACACAATGCCTCAAATACACCAATCAAAATTCAGAAGAGCATTTCTTGTACACCTAGAAATCCACTTATTTCATAGTAAAATGCCCACAGCAAGGCATTTTACTCATGGGTTCCAGAAAGACAAACATTTTACTTAAAACACCTGAAAAACTTCCCTCACCTTACACTTACTCTTCATTTGTACTCTTATATTGTTCTAATTTCACATTATTCTGCAAAATGAATGATGGTAACAAAGTAAATATTTAGTAATTCATAGTTATGATCAAACCCCACCAGAATCTGCAATCTTTTATACTGTTAGCATACCCTTCCCTTTCCTGAACTTCACTTTCCATTCCCCAATGTGTCACAGATTTATTAGCATGTCAGGGGCCAATTCTTTAGATTCTCCACTAAGGTAAGCTATTAGGGGGAGTGAATTTTCTGTGTCTATAATTGCCAGGCCAGAAAAATTCAAGGAGGACAATCACACATGACCTTACTGAACCCACCATGCAAAATTCATAAGGTAGCACAACATCTAAAAAAAGAAGTCGTTCTGTTCTCTCCTTGCACTTGTCTGAAGATATGCTTAGTACACAATGCAGACTACTATAAGGAGCTCACAAAAATGTAATTTGTGGTTTGTTTTTGCAAAAATGATGAGCTCCAACGTGGATCTGAACTCCTGACAGACAAGGACTGGGATCCTTCAGGAGCATAAAGGGGATGGCTCAGTCTCTGAATGCCTTTCAGGAATGAAAGGGATAGAACCTTAATATAAACTACAAATAATCTTGTCACACCACAGTTCAGTTTGCAAACAGGTCATCAGATATTCCAGTATTATCTCACAATTATCTCATTAGATAAAAAGCTGGTTATAATTAATTCAAAACATATGTAATAATTTGCAATCTTTGTTACCCTAATGGAATGTGTGCACCATTTAAAGATGTAGCTGCACATGCTCTCACAAAAAAAAAAATACAATGTTCTCATCCTTAAAAAAAAAAAAAAAAAAGAAAAATACAATGTTCTCATCCTAAAGTGAGATATGGCAAATGTAAACCAGGCTAAAACCCTATATGACAGATGACAACACAAGCAAATCTGAGATCCAAATTTCAGATTTTATCACATTCTCTAATATTTAATGGCCATGTATTTTCCAGATTAACATATGTCTTCAAGTATGACTAATTCCTGCTTACATCATGGGTGATATCTCAAGTAACAGTATCTGGGGTTACTCTTTGTTTTGGTCAACAACTTGTGTTGTCACATTAGGGAATTCAGTTCACTTATCTAGACTACCCTGATCTCTACCACTGCTGGAACACTTACCATCACCAAGAACTTTGAAGTTCATTAGGAAAAGTTTGCTATATATTTTATATATATTTATGCATATAAGTTAATTGTTTTTTACAGAAAACACATTTTATGTTGTATTAGAAACTACTTTTGCTCCATCTGAAACTACACAGACTTTACAAATAATCTGCATTACTCTTCATCATCATTTCACTTTGAATCCTAATGGATTTTCACTTGGTGGAGCATTTTGGCACTGACTCTATTGTTGCAATACATAAAAATATGCTAAAGTATCGTTTTGGCAATGACCAAATACAAGACTCATGCACATGTAATCATATATCATCTGCAACACTTAACTGCATACACAGCACAGAGAGTACTAAAGTGTAGTTAGCACAGCCCCTAGAAGAGAGAAAACATTTTTGCATTATTCAAACACACCAGTTCTTAGCCCTTGTGGTAAAATCCTGGAGTAAACCATGTGGGTTGGGAAAAAAGCCACTGCAGCTCCATCCAAGCCTATAACTCAGCTGATCAGGACACTGAGATGACAGAGGCATCTTCTGCACAATCCACCTTCATCCAAGAGAACACTTGTTCTCCTGCCCTTACAATAAGGGCCACAACAAATCAGAACCACCAGAACTGCTGCCTCATTAAGAAATACTGACATAGGTGAAATCCAGAATTTACTGGATCTACTCTACTGGAATACTAAATTCACAAAGCACAAGACTAAGCAGGTGAAAGGGGAAAGGAATAATACCCCATGCAGAAAACAAACCCCACAGCATTATTTGTAAAGAGTTACTAACAGTTCTTTGTATTTAGAGACCTTACACACCAAACGGGGTGGATACAGACATCAGACTAACAAACTGGATTAGAGAACAGGTCCTGATGTTCCACTAAATAAGGGAGAAAAGAGCACAGATGCCACCTAAGAGTACTTCGTTCGAGCATACGAAAGTTGAAGGTCTAAACATGGCCAGTAGGAAAAACATTTTCCTTCTCAAATACCTGTTATTATTCATAATAATAATAAAATGGCCATACTAAATCTGCTACAAACAGGATAACTTAAAGATCTCTAAACAGCCCTACAATATGGACTTACCAAGGAAGATTGTTGTTAGTTCAATGCTGCTAATAGTCACAAATACTCTAAGAGAATAATACAACAAAGCAGATAACTTATAGTTTGCCATTTTTTCCTATTTCAGCAACTAATGGGCCATCTGCAATGACCAGCAAAAAAGCCAAATAATGTGATCATAGTTGTGCAACACAGGATTTCATTGAAAAGCAAGACTATGCTTCACAGAAAGATGACGTGATGGTTCCAGAACGAGGGGATTGTACTGCCAAAGTTGTCTCATCCTTGTCCGCAGCACTGCAGCTACATTTCCCATCAGAAACAAGTGCCTGCCTAGCCCTACACCCTTCTCCTCATTTGCAAGCCATGAAAAGTTGCACGAAAAAAACTGTTTCGAAGCAACTGTTACTTTGGCTCCATTCACACCCTCTTATTTAAACCAGCAAGGAGCCAGCAAGGTTAAATTCCAATTCTCTGTCTCACCGGCTTCCAAATAAGCAAATCCAGGAGGGAGTGGGTATTTATTACATGTACAGACAAGGAATGAACGACAACCCGAGGGAATGAACAACAAAATCGAAGGATGCTATCGTGCGGGGTTGTGCCCGATGCTGTACCCGGAGC
>NW_008671684.1:35615-44849 GCF_000695815.1 Acanthisitta chloris | reverse complement strand
AGGTCTCTTGCAACCCAGTTGATTCTACAGTCTTATTAACAACCTAAAAGGAAACTCATTTCCTTCATTAAAACTCTGCAAGAGATTGACAGTATTGCCAACAAACTCTGAACAGTTTATCTAAACTCTAGTTTATCATGCCTGGTTCCTGTGGCAGCTTTGCTTGGACGTTAGTTACATGGTGTCCTTGCTGTTCCCTGAAGACTATTTCATTCCGTTCACCCCGGCACAAGTGTAGTCTACTTAGTAGAGGATGCTCACACTCCGCATAGGCACATTTGACACCACTCCAGAGTGTAGCATAACATTCATTTATCCTAGCCAGGAGCCAAAACATAGCAGTGCCTTTTCATATAGAGCCTCTCCTCCAGGAAGTTCAGTATCTACTTAGATAGGAAGAAACTTTCCTCTTGCTCTTGTCAACTTTCAAAGGAGGCTAACAGCAGTACCATAAGCTCAAAAGGTATCCAAACACAGTTAGTTTAAAGCATATACAAAGAGCCAGAGAGGGAAAGACAGCAAGTATTTCAATTACTCAAGGTTGACTTTTGCTGAAAGTAGATCAATCCTAGAACAAAAAAAAAACAACTGGCAAGCCACAAAACATTTAAAAAAATTAAATCTTTTAATCTTGTCACGGAATTCAGCTTTATCATCTGCTGTGTGAGAGCTGAAGCAAGAGATGCAAATACTTAGCACAACTACATTAAAAGCCAGGTACGAGCAGATAAGATCATACAGATACACTTTACAGGAATTTATATTAATGGTTTTGAAGATTCAGTTGTCTTGAGTTTCTGAGCCTCCTGAATGTAAGCTGTCTTTCAAAAGCTACCTGAAATTTCAAGCCATTAGTTCTTCTGTATTTGTAACTAGACTGTTAAACTGATTTTCTTGAAATTCATCTTCTCTTGAGACTCTCCTTAAGTCTCTGAAAAATCAAAGACTGCTTATGGAAATAAGCATGTCTATCAACTTTCTGGATGCAAAGAATAAAGTCCTTTCTATGGCTTAAATTTATTGTCACCAACATAAACTTGCCATTATTACAATAACAACAAAACCAAGCATAGAAGTACAATTGTAACTCTAAACCTTAGTTTATTGCTTCCCTCCTGTTTCTTTTTTGCATCACCCATGAAACCCAGCATGAATTTGGAAAAAGGTTTTTTGGGTTTTGGTTGGTTGGTTGGTTTGTATTTTTCTGTTTTGGTGGCTTTTTTTAAAAAAAAATCAGAGCCTTAAATTTCCCATACAGCCTAGCCTGGGAAAAGGAAGTCTTTCGTGGTAAAACGGTGTTGGTGCTGTCTGACTCAAGCATTCTTTGACATAGATAGGAAAAACCAAGCCAAAACATGCATTTATGATCAACTTTTTCCAGTTTCTTGCTTCTATCAATAAACAATGTCAGCAAAATCCCAGAATCAACATTTTAAATGTACTTCAATTCTTTATTCTTTTTTTTTTTTTTTTTTAATTTTCAAAGCATGTTCAATCTAACCATAAAGCAAAGGGTAACAATGAGGTACTGCCTACTTAGGAACTGACCTTGCAAATACTTGTTTGAAACGGGATGAATTCTAAAACCATGGTTAAAGGTCCATGACCAAGTAAATTATTTCACGGGAGAGAGAGCCCAAGCTCTCTCTAAAGACAATTTATCTGGTAAAATGGGAAAACCTGAACACAATCAAAATTGGTCTCAGAGAGAAGCCAGAGAAGCAAGAGTAAAGCAGTGCTCTGTTACTGTGTATGAGCTCTCCACAACCCTTACCTCCCTGCAGCTGATTAAGTGCTTACAACTGCAACTTTCATTAATAATCAGGAGAAGTGACCTCCTAGACAAAATGAAAAAGGCCATGGAGTAACTTTCTTCTGCCTTTTTTGGTCTTGTTCCAATTAGTAAGCATTTGTCCTAGTCTTGTTTCAAAGAAAAAACCATGTTAACAATCAACAATTTATATTTTTTTCTCATATGTGCAGAGTATAAGACCATTAGCAGCCAGAGACACCACATCGACCTTCAGAAATTTCTTTTGGCATTTCTGTTCCCTAAACAAACCAGGCTATGATGATAACATGCAAGTTATTTGGGAGGAAAAGAAGATTGACAGCACACCTCTTTTATCCCAGTCATGTGCTACATTACATCAGAGATTGCAAATCCACAATACCATTTTTACACCATTTTTTCTCCCTTTCTGGTTATATCATGTCTCAATCTGATAAGGTTTTCACAAAGAGAGAAACTAGTCAAGGAACCTGAACTCACTTTATCACAAGCAGCAGTATCATTGTAATCAATAAGGAAAATTCCGAGATAATAAGAAGCAAATTTGCTATCTATACAGCTGAATGTTTCTCTGGTTCTCCTTTTTTGGAGTACCATTCAGTAAGTATATTACATCAAGCTTTACAGCACAACGATTCTGTGTTAATTGGTTATGCCTCTCATGGGGAATTCCTTACCCTTCCTTGTTTCTACTCTGGCTTTTAAAATCAAGATGCACTACCATATACTTCTTTTGATCCTGGTATTCCCTTCCAGGATGCCTAGACATCTCCACAGCTCCCAACCGCTATCATCATCTATACCCCACTTTCTCTTCTCCACACTAAGCTCATTTCCAAAACCATTTTCTTCTATACTGTCAGTTCTGAGGAAGGACATCAACTAGTATACAAAGTCCCAAATTTTCCTTCTGGTACATATATGAGAGATAGTGATTACAGGCATAACCCATAGTTAAAACTACAAGTACACCAGCCAGCAACCAGATACGCAGAAAGTATCAGGTTTGTTGCTTACAATTTCCAGTATTTCTGAAATGTGATTTACTTTTTGATTATTTACTCTAATTTAAGTGGACATCCATGGCGATGGTAGGTCAGAACACTGGCACAAGAGTCCAGGCCGCTGTCAAGTTTCAAATCAAAAGAGCTTATTACATAACTAGAGAATTTTTCATAAAGAAGTTCTCCAAGAAACTTACCATTTAAAATATTTCCTCCTTGTCCTGTCACTTCAAGCCTTGGTAAAAAGCCTCTATCTGACTATCTTTTAAGTCCCATATAGTACTGAAAGGCCACAATAAGGTCTTCCCAGAGGTTTCTCTTCTCCAGGCTGAACAACCACAACTCTCTCAGCCTTTCCTCTCAGGAGAGGTGCTCCAGCCTTCTGATCATTTTTGCAGCCCTCCTCTGGACCTCTCCAACAGGTCTATGCCTTTCATGTACCAAGGCCTCCAGACCTGGATGCAGTATTCCAGGTGAGGTCTTGTGAGAGCAGAGTAGAGGGTCAGACTCACTTCCCTCAACCTGCTGGCCATGCTTCTCTTTAGGCAGTCCAGGATACTGTTAACTTTCTAAGATACAATGCATTTCAGTTTGTCCTGGACCTCGGCAACTGCAGAGCACATCTTCCAAAGTCTTCCTAAATGTAACACTGGCAAAATTCCTATCTAACATGTCACAATTTGGGAAAATAAAAGCTACGAAACACTGAATGCTGTCTCTGTTTTTTTTCAGGGAACTACTGCACTCTTATCTGGTCAGCTATCAGGGAGTAAGTCACATACTTCATCTATACAAAGAACTCCTTTTTTAAGTAACACCACTCTCTCAATTCTTAGACCTTCAGATACTAATTTAATTTCAACATTTAAAAAAACAAATCGATTACATTTTTTCCCCATCAAACCTTCCATGTATCTGTGTGAAAAGGCAGCCAGTCAACATTTAATACACATTACACCAAACATTTTGTCCTGTTGGTTCAAACCATTTACCTCACCAGACCATTTTTTCATTTATTTTGAGAGCAGATAATTCATTTTAGATTCTCCAAGCAATACTAACAGACAGAAACCCCCTTTTGAATACATGGTGTAAAAACAACCATATGCCCTACGATGGAGGTGAAAAGCTTCCAGGGTTATATCAGCTTCTTTTTCAGTGTATTGCAGTAAGGCAACTTTTCAGTATGGTTATATCAGCCACTATTTTGGCATAATGCTGCCTATTCTCTTTTAAAAACACATAAATTGTTTCATCTATTCATATTCCATAGACTACCAAGTCTTAGGGAGTTTAGGAAGCACTTTATTGATACATATCCCAACATCCAGATTAGAAACTTGTCAGCCATGGAATGGGTTAATTTTGTAAATGGGAACAAGTGGAGAAACTGAACAAAAATTTGTTGTTATTTTGCCTTTCTTAGGCCTTTGTTACTCTAGTAAGGGAACTCCAGAAGCTTTGCTACTTAAGAACAAATAGACAATCTTGTCCCAGTGCTGGTCAACAGCAAATTTGTCCAGAGTGAGCACAGAAGACAGCACTTAGTTTCTCCTTCTTTTGGCACAGCCTATCAGTTCATAACCACCAATAGTACTGGGACCCCGGATCTGCAGGTTACACGTGGATGGTGTCAAATGAACAGTGATGGATCCACCCCTATGAATTTGTCCAAAATTTCTTAGTGTGCTGCTTTTCATAACACATTTGAACTTCATTCATATTTTCCCTTCTGATAATCCTTACATTTTTCAAAACTCACCTAAGATGCTCAAGAGAAAAAAAAGTTGGTTTTTTTTTTTTAAAAAGAGTACATTGACAAAATGAGCTCAGACTTACATGCTATTCTGCTATCCATCAGAATGTTAATTTACCTTTCTGTTGAGTATCAACAGATACTTAACAGAAAGTAACAGATTCAAGCAACACAAGTTGGATCACACTCATTGTCTACGTTAAATATTTGGAATCAAATGGTGTAACATTGCCAAGATCAAACCCAGAAGGATGGACAATACCAAGGCTAAAGGTTAGGTCCCTGTTGCTTCTGTAAAATATGCGATATACGGGCAGTTTCTCCTTAATTCACAGCATACAGAAAGATTCTTTTATATGGACATCTCCTGAGACTCAAACAGCCACACAGCACCACGTTTTGGACTGGACATTCGACTTAGCAGTATTTTAAATTATGAGATTACTCAGAAGTTCTCAAGAGAGCATCTCCACTCCAAAAACTTTCATCAAAAAAAGATGAAATATACAGAACTATGAAATGCCATAGTAATACATTGTTCACGAAAAATCACGATGGACCAAGATTGTATTTACACCCTTGATTACAAACCCTGATGCAAAGGAGAGTCTTTGAGCATCAGGAACTAGCAGGTAAAAAGAGATAAATTTAAATTAAGACACTGAATTTAAACATAATCAAAGCTATTTTCAAATGTACTTGAAATCAAAACCTATGTTGTCTAAAATGAAAAAAAAAAGTAATTGAGTATTTCAAAGGGTATATGTTAATCCTGAAGTTTTAGGATCGGTCAAGCCTCTGAAGGAAGTTCTTGGCTGAACAAATGAAGTCAGAAATGTCTAGGGTGTTCTTTCAAAAGTTGAAGCCTTTTTTCCCACTTTTAGTTGAAAAGAGTTTAATAGCTTATCCATGCAGAGTTACAAATGTTATTGCAAAATGTAGAAGAAAACAATCTAATTTTTATATATTGGGAAAAAAGGCGAAGTGCAAGTGAAAACTAAATCACTAGCTCTAAAAATACTACATATTGAGAAAAAAAAATTTTTCCATTCGCATCTCCCCAATTAATTGCTTATTTTTCTGATTTTATGAAGCTGCTTTATTCTCAGCATACTGACATGTAAACACATCTGCCTTTTTAAAACTGTTTAACAAGCTTGTTGTCTAAATTTAATTCCATTACGTTTCTAGATAGAGAAGCCCAAAATCAATTAAGAAATAAAAACTAATCTTATCAAGGGAAACAAAACAAGCCTCCCAGTTTCTCAAAACACTAAACCACAGATGAAGCCAATAAAATGTGCAGCTATGGAAATTGCATGTCTGTTAGTTACTTCCTTTCCTCACAAAATTTAGCAAGTAAGAGTTCTTAAGTTATGTTCAATAGGCAATATCATAGTTGTTGACTAGCAACATTCAGCTTTTCTTCAGATGAACGTTCCAAAGTCAAACTGAAAAACATAAATCAAAAAGGTATCCTACTTGGCAATTTGAGTCTATTAAAACCAGCCTAATACAGTTTCTCTAGTATTTTGTGGTGGTCTATGAGTTTTGCTTGAGGCTTTTTTTCCTCATTTAAGGTGGACATAAAGCGTGCACGGATTGGAAATTGTTGTCCAATGTACACAGGGAAGCTTCTCATTTCCCTATTTCCACACTTCAATTACTGAGCAATGCTAACATGTCTCAGCATTAGTTTATACATTTGGATATGCTGTTCCCTGCTCTGCAAGACACATTGGTGTGTACCCTCTATCTACTTATCCTCAGTGTAAGCTCCTAGGTGACACCAGAGAGGACAGCTGTTTGCTAGGAGTGCGTTCAGCTAGGAGTACTGTGCATGACAGGCCTCTGGTGCCGCAAAGGGATGTGCTGCTCCACCTCTTGCTCACCTGCCCAGGGCTCCTGCTCCTACCACTGGGGCTGGCCTCATCACAGCAGTCCAGGCCCTCAGCCTGCCACTCGTGCTCTTGTTCTGGGGATGTGTTTGCCCCTCAGCAGGCTGGCTGTGCCCTCTACCTCAGCCTGGCTTGGTCTGGCCGAGTTCACCACAACCTCATTCACAACCTTTACGAATTCGAATGAAGCAAGACACAAGGCACACTGTCATAAACATATACTAAGTGAAAACAACAACAAAGTAAGTGACATCATATTTTGACTTTCAACAGCATTTCTTTACAAGTTATGAAGTTGCAAAACCCAAGTGCATTGTTTCTCTGAAATGTAAAGCAACTTGCTGATTTGTTACTCAGATTAGGTGGGTGCTAAAGGCAACACCAGATAAACAAAAGACCTTTGAATGAAGCAATTATGAGACCACAATATAAGAGATTTTAAGAGACTACAGGTTGATTATTAAAAATGGTCCAACTACCAGCCTCCTCTCACACGTACTCCTGCCTATGCAAGAGTGCATATATACAGGTCCAGGCACTGCACACATGCTGAGCCTTTCTTTGCTACCTCATAATCCCTTCCACAGCCATCAGCACAAGCAGCCTGGGATGTATATAATGATGAGAGTGATTGACGATCAAGAATTTGCACAGAAAGTCCAGGATCTTGCAGCTACCTTCCTTCATCATCCTCCCAAAGACCTGCTCAGTGATTCCCCACACAACAGTACAAATACCCCTCTCTGTACATCCACAGTCTTCCCAGACATTGTTTAACTCCATGCTCACCACTCATCAACTGACCAAAAAGAAGATCACCTGAAGAGCTGGCTTAACATTACCAAGCTCAGTTGTAAATGAGATTGTCTCATCTGGAGCAACTTTGACCAAAGTTGCCACACTCCAATTCTGGTATGGACAGAAGAGTAGATCCCCCCTGAACATACTGTAACAGAAAGGTATCATGAGAAGAAAAACTTAAACTATTGCTTGTTTTTATAAGCTTCATAAGTATGGTGTGTATAAGGAAAATTTTTATCTCTGTCCTATAGTCTACATCTGCTTTAATTTTATGGCCTATAACCTAGAGGAACTGACTAACATAGGTTTCCCAATGCAGAACTGTCCCTTGAGGTAATTAAAACAGCCTTGTCACGTCACTATTCTTAGGAAAATAAAGGGATAGAAAATCAAGTAGCCACAAATCCTTCATTCACAAAAGATACATAGCATGGAGTTTGCCTGTGAACATTGCCCAATGCTGTTCCACTTGGCATTACAAAGAAACTCAAACACATAGTAAAAGTACAAGTATTATGATTTGTACTGGATGAGATTATCAGATGTTAGACAGAAGGCAAAGTGCCTTCAGCTAACAAACAAGTGAATTAAAATCCTAAATGGACCTCAGTGAGCTCACTTTTTTTTTCTCTTTAAAAGTGTGTGTGTAACTATACCTGACTGCTTGATACTTAGTAAAAGTGAGAGTTGCCCAAACACAGTGCACAGTGGGTCACAAACTATAACCTTATTACTTCACCACCAGCTTTAAAAGGCCAAGACAACACATAGAAAGAGAACATAAGTTTAAATAAAACACATATATGCCACTTTGTTTCAAAAGCAAACAGAGGTTAAAGATAATTTTTATATATGAGACTGAGGCAGTCTTTACTGGCAGAATGAGTTTTTGCCAATGCAAACTGCCTTAGTGCTGTAAACCTTGTTTCCTAATCATACCAGTAAACTCATTTCAGCTAAGCTCTGTCATACAACACCCTGACAATTCATTACAAAGCAAAGTATTGTTGATAGTACTACTCCAGCTTTCTCTCCACAACCTAGACTCTAAAGGCCACTTAGAGTACAAAAGGTTCACGTGCACTTTTCCAAAACTGTAGAAGCTAGGGAAACAAAACCAGAACTTGATGCAGAACTACCTACAACTCTATAGTAAACATCTGCTGAATAGGCTTCTCTCAAAAACACACTCTTGCAAATTCACAAATACAGACTTCCTTTTATTCACCTCGCTGAATCACTGGATCATCGCACAATGTCTGCAGCAAGAGCTGAACAGAATGAAAAATAATGAGAAATGTGCATGTGCTCACATGGCAGGAGATCCAGCCCAGGAAGGCTAAGCTATGTGATCCGTCTCACTGGAATCAGCTGAGAGCACACACAGGCAAACTGCAGTTGCCAAAGTCACAGCTCTGTTTTTCCAGCTACAACAAACTGTGTGTGTGCACAGTCTGTTTCTGTGTTTGTGTTTTTAGAGGGAAGCATTAAAATGTATTCAAATGGGTCTAAAATAAATCCCTAATACATTCTCTTGACATAAGCTTTACTGTTAGTTAACAGTAAACATTCAAGTAAAATTTTAACACTGTGTACATATAATGGAAACAAATTAGATCACATTACTGAATTAATTACCCAGCAATTTTTATACAAACAAAATATAGCTGCAGGAACTACAAGCACCAGCCAAATCCACAAATCCTATATTACTTGGGGTCTTTCAAATCAAAATGAAACCACGTTTTTAAATTAAAAAAGAAACAAAGAAACCAAACAATTTTAACACTGTGTACATATAATGGAAACAAATTAGATCACATTACTGAATTAATTACCCAGCAATTTTTATACAAACAAAATATAGCTGCAGGAACTACAAGCACCAGCCAAATCCACAAATCCTATATTACTTGGGGTCTTTCAAATCAAAATGAAACCACGTTTTTAAATTAAAAAAGAAACAAAGAAACCAAACAATTT
>NW_008671684.1:23739-35588 GCF_000695815.1 Acanthisitta chloris | reverse complement strand
TTCTATTGCCTGCAGTGTGTTTTCACCACAAAGTAGTAAGTTCTGCCATGGATGAGGTTATGGTGGGAGCAGCAATTTCTACTACATCACTGGTAATGTGAACAGCTTTTAACACATTTCATGAAATTGTTAATTCTATTTAAGATTTGAGTTTGGTAACCAAACCCTCCTCCTTTTCCTCTCCTCCTTTTCTTGAACTGTCTTTCAAAAAGGCAAACAGCAAAGCCAACAACCAGCCCCCCAAAAACCCAAACTAACACAACAAAATTTTGGCAAGGGAAGTATTGTTGGATGCAAAGGGCAGGAGATAGCCAGTGTAAATGGATATATGATATTATGCTTTCCACTTACCTCCTTGCACAGCAGCATTAGCCCAGGCAATTCATCAATATTTTTTTCAGTTAAATTACTTTGACACTTACATCATGTCCAATTGGAAAGGGAGACTTTGTCCTACAGATAAGTGAAGAATTGGGGAACAGTAGAGAAATAGTAAATGACCCTGAGTAACAGGAACGAGAGGCACTTCCAGAGCAAGATTACAAGCTGAAGGAGCTACTGCCTGAAGTGTACATGCACAAACACAAGCAATCTGAGGACAGACAGGAAGTCAAACAAGAGCTTTGCATCCAGTCACAACATAACATGACTGGAACAGCATGATGCCTTAGGCAGAAATTGTGTAACGGAACTTGATCCATACAAATCCATGGGATGAGACCTGCTGAATCCAAAGGTACGGAGGGAGATGGGCAATGCCATGACAAGGATCTCTCTCTCACATTTGATGTGTCTCCTCTAATGACTAGGAAAAATCAAATCTTACACTAATCCTATGGGAAAGGAAGGCCAAAAGGTAATGAGGGGAACTGCAGAATGGCCAGGCTCCTTTGGTCCTCACTGAGATCATGGAACAAGTGACTTCTGGATCATGGAACAAGTGACTTCTCTTTGAGCATATTCCTGCACATACAAATGCAAGGTGACTCTGAATAGTCAACAATTGCTCCCGTAGTCCTCACTCTATGGCTAGTTACCAGACAGAAAATTAATTTGCAATCTCATGCATATCTATACCTGTGGATGAAAGAAATGAAGGAACCAACAGATGAAGGGATGAGAGAGGAGGATCAACAGGAGTCAAAAGCACACACTTCTAATTGGAAATCTCCACTTTAAGAGTTGGCTATGGAAGAATAAACCCAGATCCTAAATCTTATATCCCCTTTGAACACTTTTTTTAAGCAAAGGTATAAAATGACAATGACATAAATGAGACATATAGGAAAGACTATTTTTAGAAATACAAGTTTATGACAAGTGTTAAAGCAAGAACAACAAAATATCTCCATTGAAAGCTCATATAAATCGCAAGTATTTAGAAAAGAAAATGCTCTTTTAATTGTCAAACTGTCGGCATTACTGCAACCAATCTATTTGCCATTGAAATCAACCAACGACAAACATACCAACCACAACACACCTTTTAAAGAGAAAGAATGAGCTTTCCTGTTTATAAAGAGTAATATTTGCAGATGTGCCTGAAAATTACTGCTGAGACTCTCTTTGGTAGCTCTGAAGAATCCAGGTGGAACTGAGAGGCCCTCAGCATCCGCACCCTCCCTAATCTCAACACATGACACGAGCTGTGTCTGGAAATCAGCTCTACCCTGAATCAATCAGTTTGAAGACGTGGTCCTTATCTGAATTAAATGTACCAAAGCCAACAGATGGAGTATATGCTGCAATACTATCAAAACTGTTTTATAGGTATCTGACTTTTTTTGGCATACACAAGCTTTGACATTGCTGCAACACTGGCCAAGAAGCACTTTGCTATCTCAGCATAGTACAGTAATCACTTCTGCCACACACTCTAAGAGAGTTAGACATGGCACAAGGAAACTCAGTAGAGCACAGACTAGCTGGACAAGGAGTGACATAAGCAACAGGCCAGGAAAAGCAATGCAGACTGGAGGGTATCAGACTGGACACAAAAGACTTGATCTTGTTGTCCAATACCCAAATGAGTAAGGCTGAGAAAGGATCCACATTATAGATCACCTGAAAAACAGACACTGTGCAGAGTATTCCACAATCACCACCTTGTTAATGCCCCAAATAATCAGTATGTGAGATTATCCTACACACAGAAAGGAAAGCATCTGAACATATCAGCAAGAGGGTGCACAGTGTAACACTACAGATCTTCACACACTATGCCCTACAAGAATGCAGCAACTTCAGAAGATTATTTATATGAGCTTCCTCTAATCAGATTCTCAGGCTACATGTTCCAAGTAACAAAACCAATTGCTTGTTATTTAGCACAGTCTCACTACCAAAGTACAGCACAAGTCTGAACCAATTTGTGAGAGTGAATATGCTATTTACTATTGTATCCTATTGTATTCTTCCATTCTTTGAATTTTTAAGGAGCAGAATAACTTGATACTCTGTACAAGGACAGCATGAAAGCTAGTCTGAGAAAAGCCAGTATGCGACCTGGCATAGTTGGAGAGCAGAAAAAAAAAATCCAAGGTTTGCAGTTCAATCATTTCACTACTAGGTGGAGGGGTGTTAGTGTGGGGAAAAGGAACCCACACATTAACCTTTGTCAAATAGCAAAACTGCAGTAAAGTTTGAAAATCATCTGCATATGAGCCAGAATGTTTTGGACTGCCTCCTCTTTGAGGTATGACTGTGAGAAAGGAAAAATGGAGAATGAATTACAACAGCCATCTCTTCACAAAAACACTTGTGAGTACATGGTTGTTTATTTTTCATTTGTTTATTGGATTTTTTGCCCACACTGTCTGAAGTCTGAATGCAAATGTGGGAGGCAAAGAAGCAAAAAAGATCAGAAAAAGCACAGAGGCTATGTAGTAAAAATGAAGCTTGGTCTCTCTCACACAGACTGCATGAGACAATGATGCACACAAAGATGAATTTTCTATTAACTGTGACATGTAAAAAGATCTCATATACTAGAGAACTAGCAAGAAAATCATGTTACACTCCGTAGGGCATGAGAACACTTTGCTACAGTAACACAGGATGGTTCACCTTCCCTGACTAAGTTTGACAAGGCAGGAGCACATCTTACACTGTTGTTACAGTAGCTTGGGACAGTTCACTTCTCACCATCCCTAATCCAAGTATACAGAGTCTCAAGCATGTTTTATCTCTTCACAGTAACCTAGTATAGTTCACCCACTGTGGATCTTGAAATCCAGATGACAGCACTTGCACATGTGGTATCAAGCTCCTCAAGATTTGAATCAAACCTGACCTTTTTTTTTTAGTTGTTAATCCATAGTGTCATTTTGGGCACTGCATAAGCTGCAGGAGCAAATATTTTGTTTCTACACTTCAGTGACACATGCCTTGGATTTCTGGTACTTTGCACACACGTTTTCACATTCAGAGTTGATAGTGTGAAAACATGGGTTTAAGGTGTATGCATTTGGATAGTGTATGAAACACTAGAAATTTCAGTACTGAAATGGGTTCCTCTGGCTCTATAGAAATTCCCCTTGGCTTTCCCATTGGATGCATCCTAAAGAATAGGAGTAAATCTGGGAGTGACCCTATGATGAAATAGAAATTGAAAAGACACACTGTAATCAATAGTGGCCTCAATATGAATTAGATGAAGAAAAATGGCCAGGAAAATGTGTCTTTGAAATATAACATGATATTTCAGTTGATGTTATTTTGTAGGAGGCAAAACAAATGGGATGAATTCTATTATGAAGATTTGTTTTTTGCTTTAAGAAATAACTGGGATGTGAGAAAAACATATCCATGCCTGCTTTACATGCCTAACGCCCTACATTGAGCAAAACTTCAAAAAGCCAGTATCTACATCAGGCTGATACATTTTCTTAGTTTCTATACCTTAGCTTTTTTGACCAAGTGCAAATACTCCTTTCATCATTATAAAGGGAAGAAAGGAGGCCTGAGATGAAGAGTTTTCCCTCATGTTATTATACATTGCACCAAAGAAAAACACTAGAAGCCCAGTAGATCCAGGCATAGGTGTATTAATCAAAGCATCAAACTGAATGACAAAACACAATACCTCTGGGTATTCCAGCTGCAGTAGGCTAGGTACAAGGAACCATTCTCACCATCCTGGCTTACCCAGAAAAGCTGAATGAACACAGCTGATATTCAAACCCTAAAATGACACCGCTCCCACACACCTTAAATGTTTAAACCAAATAGAAAAGGAATGACAGAATAATATACTGGTGAAAACAGAAAGGTCTATCCCAGCAATGTACAGAACTTTTCTTAAGCCTTCATTACTACACTGCACAAATCACATTTTCCAGTGGTTAACTCTATGCCAGTAAATCACACACACAGAAAAATATTTGCTACATGCAGGACGTGCTGTCCCTCAAGCAATATGATTTCTGATTCTAATGTTTGATACACAGCCAGAAAAGCAGAAACTGAGAGCTGCAGGACATTTCAGTGGGCTTCATAGAGAAAGGAAATCTAACTATTAACCCAACTTGTAGCTGATACAAACTAAAAGGAAGCTAAAATCTATTTCCAAATAAAATTAATTATTTGGGAAGGTAGAGAATCACTTATAAAAATTAACTAACATGGTGGCAGAAACCAGTATCTCCAACATTCAAGAACAACAGTTTGGACAGTCCTTGACCGCTCAATTTTTATATAAGGTAATGGGTTTAGCCAGGAATTTGTCAGCCTGAATGCCACCAGCATTGAGACTTGTTTTTCAGGGTTTTCACTTCTTCCAAGTTTTCCTTAGCCAAAGACAATCCAAAGACACCTTCATTATATAGCTCACCAATATTTCACCCAGCAGGGAACAGCAAGACTAAAAGCTACACACACACACAAGATGCAACACAGCTCCCAAGTGAGCAAGGAAGCATGAGAACATAGCTTAGAAACAAGGACAGAAACACAACTGATTTCAGTATACAGACAAAGAATGGGTAGTCAAATAGATTGTGTCAAGATGTAGAAACCCACTGAAAAAGCTACACCCGCACCTTGAAGCAGGTTTGTCTCCCAGGACTAGTCTAAAATGCCATCTGGTACGTAACAGGAGCCTGAAGAAACATCTGTAACAGTAAGCTTGTTAGATGTTTTATTTCTAAGATGCTCTCTAGAGGATTCAGTTCTGAAAATTCCTTCCCATATTAAAACATGAAACAGTGTACAAGGCCAGGTTGTTCAACCTGGTCTAGTGGAAGGCAGGGCTGGAACTAGATGATCTTTATGGTCCCTTCCAACCAAAGCCATTCTATGATTCACTCATGGTACCTTGGGGCTAACCTAAATCAACCTGCTCTCCCTCTTTTCTCATCCCAACAGCCTTTAAATACAAATATTCATACCCTCAATTTAGAATTTTATACACATCTTTATTCAGTCTTCTTGGCTGAAAAAACAGTCTCTTGCAATTGCCACTGCAGGGTCTAAGGGTTCACAGCCCTCACAACGCTCCCTGCAGTGTGTACAAACAGCAGCCTCTATGTCGGAAGACACCTGTCAGTAGGCTGATAACATCAGTAAAATGGTCCTGCACGGACACCCATACTTGACATACAACCCAGGCAGTAAGCACACTGTAGTTCTCTTAATTCCTTTTTCAAATCCAGAAAATGTCAGTAAATCAGATCTATACACCAAGGTCAAGGTCCTTTTTGTTTCAGTTAAGCTCAAATCTACACAATTTACTATTTCTATAGATAAGGAACAGCAGGGAAGTTTGCTTCCCTCTCTTTTCAAGAACTAAATGCATTTTGGCTACTAAAACTCACTGATCACATCTCAAGACAAAACATTCAAGTGATTTTAAGCCATTACATCCAATTGTCTAGGAATTGAAGAATGGGTGAAAAAAAACACTGTTAGGTTTATGAGGGTATGTACACCAGCTGCTGAGTGGGTTTGTGACTGTACATATAAGCAGAAGAACATCATTGTCCTCTCAACTGATACATGAAAGAAGCACACAAAGAAGTCATCAGAAAAGATCTACTGAAGCACATGGAAGCAGTGAAAAGTAAGACCTTATACATTAATTGCCATCACATACTTAAAAGTAAACAAGTTAGGAAATATACTCCAAAATTCCCAGAGTGTTTTCTAAACTCGTTCATTTTAAATGTTGCACATAACAGCTCATAGTTACAGTTCACAGTAGTAGTGCAAATCAATACAACTTGCCAAGGTCATGGAAACAACATCTGCATTCTGACTATATGCCACAACAAAGGATACACATGCTTAAAAGCAAATACGAAAGAGTAAAATAGTCAGACTTAACAGCAGTATAACCCATAAGGACTTGGGGGGAAAAAGCCATCCTTTCTCAGGCTCTTTTCATGAAGAAATTATGTATATATTAGGGCAGGGGATGTTGGTTGGTTTATTTTGGGGGTTTTGCTTGTGTTTTTGTTTGGGATGTTTTTGATTCGGGGGTTTGGTTTTTAAGGCAGTTTTTGGTGTGGGGTTTTTGGGGTTTTTGTTTTAACAGTGACCTAACTTGCAGGTTCTGGACTACCAAAGGCTTAACTAGTTCTAGATCTACAGCATACTAAAACTGGCATCTTTTTATTAATTCTACCTTATAGGAAAGAGCTATAACCACCTCAAACCTGCCAACTATAGTTTACGGCTATGTATATAGATATTTTAAAATATTTGAATTTAGAATGTATAGTATACTCCACATTTTTTTTTTGTGTGCAAATCTTATAATATTTAACTTCTGAGGATCCCATGCTTCTCCCATTGGGAAGAAAAATGAAGCTAATGCATTTTGCTCACATACTAAGTGTGAAAAGGCAACTATTTCCCCTTTATGCCTTCACAAAACTCTGTGGTAGTCAAACACGCACAAATTAGAATTACAGGCTGCATAAAAACATGGGGTTAATCACTCAAAGTCCAAGACAAATGAAGACTCAAAATGGGTCTGACCTAGTTGGTGAAAGTTATGTTTGGCTCTCTTATACACAATTCAGCATTTTTCCACAACAATTGTGCTATCACAGAGAAGCTCTGTCTCCGTAACAAAATTCATAGCAGTGGCTATCCTGAAATTGGTTTCAGGATCTGGAAATACTACAAAAATCTAAGCAGACACTGTCCTGGACAGCCTATTTTGGGTGAAGCAGATGACACTGCTTCAGCAGAGAGGTTGGACTAGATGATCTCAAAATATGCCTTCTAACCTCAACCATTTTGTGATCTGTATATAGTGCCAGAGATTACTCTAGGCTAAATAAAGAAGCCACCTACTCCAGAACAAGCTAGATTATCCCAAGCAAACTCATGTGGTATTTTAAAGCTTGTCACTTCCCTTTACAGGCAACACCACATGAAAAGCCATTATTAAAAATAAATTATTCAAAAATAGCATGAAAAGCTATTATTAAAAATAGTTTAAACTATTCAACAAATTACCCAATTCAATTCATGATCACTCTCGTTCTCCTGCTGTACATCCAAATAAAGAACCTGTATCTGTGTTTTAGGTAACTTCTTTACAGATCTAGGCATACTGATACTGTATATCCCTGTTCTGTCTTTTATCCACACCAAATAAGCCCCAGTCCCTCAGCCTCTCCTCAGAAGGCAAGCAAGAACTCCACTTTCTGTGGCACTTCACAGCCCTATACTGAGCTCTGCACAATTTTTCATCATTTGCATCATACTGAGGCATGAAAATTGGATGCAGTATTCCACACGCAACTTAATGAGTACTAAGTAAAGATGAATCACTTGGTTTGACTTCCTTGTTATTACAGAACTTAAGGGGTTTAAATGGACCTTGAAGACCATCTAATTCCAACTCCCTCTGCCATGGGCAAGGCGATCAAGGTCTTATCCAATCTGGTTTTGAACACTGCCAGGATTGGGGCATCCACAACCTCCCTGGGCAACCTGTTTTGGTGTCTCACCACCCACATAGTAAAAAGTTTCTTCCTAATATCCAATATTTCAATTTACACCCATTTATCATTGTCCTATCTCTGCAGTTCCTAACAAAGAGTCCCTCTCCAGCTTCACTGCAGGCTTCCTTCAGATCCTGAATGGTTGCTATGAGGTCCCCATGCAACCTTCTCTCCTCCAGGCTGAACAGCCCCAACCTTCTCAGCCTGTCTTCACAGGGAAGGAGCTCCAGTCCTCTCACCAGCTTTGTGGCCTCCTATGGACTTGCTCCAACAGTTACATGTTCTTCTTATGTTGAGGACAACAGAACTGTACTCAGTACTACTGGTGGAGTCTCATGTGAGCAGTAGAGGGGAAGAATTACCTCCTTTGACCTCCTGTCATGCTCCTGAGAAATGCCCAGTGGATTTCCACAGCACACAAAAGGTGTTCATCTTATTCAGTAACACCATCTTTGCTAAGTGGATTTGTTATGAGCTCTATGACCTGTTACAAGGTCTGATGTGCTTAATTTTTCTAAAGAACTTCACTTTTATCTTGGTACTTTTCTGCCAGTGACCCAGACTAGTTCTGCAAAAACACCCAGAGTTCATTTCCTTAAGAAAGCTCTGGTGAATAGGCTGCCCATGCCATCTCCAGAGAGCAAACTGCTTCACAGACAGACAGATCACTCCTTCCACCCTCCACCCACAATTTTTGCTGCTAAAGCCTAAAATTCATATATATGGTATTTCACAAAAGCTAAGTGGAAAAGTGACAGTAAGTAAAAATGGCCCAACAGATCATTGTGTCTTGTACTTTTCCCTGGAACAGCATGGGCTTTTTTTTCCTAGCAGCTCTTCTTTCATACTGAAGGGAAAAATTTCTTGCAAGGTAAAGTGCTATCTCAGCACCAAATTAAAGAACACATGAACAGATTTTCCTCAATCATCAGCAATTTACAGTGCTGACACTTTTGAATGTATGCCTTGGTTGGACCACCTCATCTATTTGGTACTCCAGAGGCAGAATATGCATATTCACTTTATAGATTCATCAGAAATACCTCATTTTTCACATAACTAGTCTTTTTTTTTCTTCTTTCTTAAAAACTACCTTTGTCCACGCACAAAACTAAAGAGCTTTAAAACCGTATCATCTCAGTCTTGCAGGACTTTAGACCTAGATGCGACCTAGTTCTTGACAACCTGGAATGGGAAAGTGAGCATATAATCTTGCCTTCAAAAAGCTGTCATAACAAAATAAGATGCTTCTGCAATAAAGCCAGCTGGTTTGGTTTAGGGTTTTTGACCCAGAGACAAACTTAGGAGGTTTCTGTTGTTCCCAAAGAAGTAGTTCTCACTCTTGCTGTAGGAAATCTCACATCACTTCTCTTCAAGGAGCAGGAATTTTCCCAGTGAGTTAAAAGTTAGACTACATTTGCCTAGTGACAAAGCTTTCAATGGCTTATGCTTCTCAGCAGCAGAAAAAGTTATAAACAGGATGACAAACCCAGCCATTCAAATCAACGCATACCTCCAACCTTCCTTCATAAAATTCATCTGATATGTTACAAGAGACACTCAGATAACAGTACTTCTGTTCTGTGAAAAGCTGTCAATTCTTATTTAAAACCCAAATTAGAGCAACAGCTGACATTCTGGAAAAAGAAAATTAAAGTTTAAATTTGCCAAATATATTACCAAGGTGCAAATACTGTGACAGAAATGTGTATTTGCTTCAGCTTTCCCTCTCCTCCAAAGAGCAGATTATGGGAAGTTGGCTACTACAAAGCAGAAGCTGGGATGCTCTAACTAAACTGACCTTCATCCAGAGCCTTCAACTGAAACTTAACAATATTTGATTTTCACCTTCTGAAGTTAGTTTAAATCAATTCCTGGACAAATGTTTTTTGACGAAATGCCTTCCAAGTAAAAGAAAAGAAAGCAGTTCTGAAAGGAAGAGAACATTTTTGGAGGTAGCAACTTCCCATTTTATGCTTCAGAGAAAAATGTTGACAGCTTTTTTAATGTGGAAGAAATAATTTACCATGATTGCTGATTACTATGGAAACAAATCTGCTGTGAGAAAGGCTAAAGAATAACAGAATATCAGTATGGAGAAGGAAGGGGCCTCTCAAGGTCATATTGTCCAACCACCTTGCTCGAGCCAGAGTACCCAGGGCATATTGACCAGCAGGATGTTCAGGAAGCTTGTGAGTATCTCCAAGGTGGGACACTCCACAATCTCCCTGGGCAACCTGTGCCAAAGTGCAGTCCCTCTCAGTCTCCTGGGAAGCTTCTGTGTTTCAGTTTGTGCTTATTGCCTCTCATCCTCAATCACACAACCAAAGTTGTCTCAAAATGATTATTACATTTTCGTCCAAATTTCAACTGATTTGGCCATTTCTCAAGATAGCACAAATGAGGATGTAAGAACACAATACACCTGCATTAGGGTGAGAGTATATTGAGGCAGCAGAAAATGAAATTATTCCAAAAATCACACTGCTGTCTGCCTATTTGGAGAACAAGGAAGTAAATCCATCAGTTCTTTCTTTTTGTCAGTATGCATTTGCAACCTTCTCAGCTGCAACATCAAAAGATTATAAAAAGCACTTTTATCTTCAGGTAAGTATACCAGAGAAAAAGAAATGTACATAAAAGAACAGTTCCTCAACTGCACATATTCAGGTAATCAAAACCCATGAATTTATAAAACATACTTCTCATTTCTGCTCAAATTAATAGTTAATTTAGCAAAGTTAGATGCCAGAACTAGAAATAACTATGCCTCAATTCTTTTTTTCCTTCTAAAAGAGGCATAATTTGGGAGAAACTTGTTGAGCTTACTGGGATGTAGTACAAGTCCTGAATCCACAGTTTTAAGAATCCACAATCTATTAATTCTGGAGTGTATATGAGAAGACATAGGAAAGGCTACAAGCTTGAACAACAATTGTTCATTAGGTCCTGGAAACCTGATAAAAACCTTCCACCAAATGTTTCCTTTTTTCCAGCTTGCTGATTTCTGCTAGATTTTAAGTGAGAGCATCACAGTTACCAAGTTGTGGGAAGATGACTGAGGGTAAAAAGGTAATGGTAATCATGAGACAAAATATGGTTGCTACTCCCAGGATGGAAGATGGCCAGCATACCTGACCTTCTCCCCCACAGGAATACCTATTGGGTAAGAACTGTATTCAATACTGCACCATTATTTTGAGCCAGCTTTTATTGGTTATTAGAACTTGTTAGTATATTACTTTCAATATATATTTGCAGTCAGGTACTATCACCAGCAATCCTCAAATCTGAACCTGTCACACTTATATTAATAGTATTATTCTGTAAACTGCTATTGTGAATCTTTCAAGGGCTTTGGCAGTCACTGGCACTGAGTAAAGGTGGGAGGCACAGGAGGGAGTTTCTCTGTTTGGTGTGTGACCCTGATCAAGTCAGTCGAACTGCCCTCTGACCCAGTGAACTATTCAGTGAAGGGTCCCCATAATGGGACACTGACAGACTGGCTGCACACAAAGGTCAGGGCTTTCCTGGGTGTGCTGGTTTGGGCTGAAGTGGAGTTAACTTTCTTCACAGTGACTAGTATGGAGCCATGTTTAGGATTTGTGCTGAACACAGGGTTGATAATGTAGAGATGATTTTGGTATTGCCGAGCAGAGTTTACACAGAGTCAAGGCCTTTACTGTTTTCCATACTGCCACACTGGCAAGGAAATTGGGGATGCATGGGAGATTGGGAGGAGACACAGCTGGGACAGGTGACCCAAACCAATCAAAGGGATATTCTATACCATATGACCTCATGCTCAGTATATAAGGTGGTAGGAAGAAGGAGGAAGGGGGGACATCTGGAGTGATGGCATTTGTCTTCCCAAGGAACCGTTATGTGTGATGG
>NW_008671684.1:6250-23603 GCF_000695815.1 Acanthisitta chloris | reverse complement strand
GGGGGGGGGGGGGGGAGTGTGCAAGCAGCTGTGCAGTGTTTGGCGGCTGGCTGGGGTTAAACCATGACACTGGGGCACTCACAGACTAACTAAACACGAAGAATTTGAGTAAATCTCCCCTTTTCACATGACACAAGTAGAGGACCCTATATAACTGACTGCAAAATAAACTGAGATGTAATGTCAAAGATGTAATTAATGTAAACACAGAACTCACATACATATCCAAATGCTCTTCCTGCAGAATCATAAAGCCCCTGGCACAATTTATTTGCATTAAAGAAATTCATTACAACACTGCTCATTATCTGTGCTCTTGTCTGGAGAAGGTGTAATTCCATACAGTGATCCAATATAAGGACTAACTACTGGAAATAGGCAAATTTAGTTTTTTGGATTAAAAATGGTTCTTTTCCAAAAAACAACTATGTAAATTGGTGGACCCTTGCATCAAAGATTCTGTTTCTCACAATCTTTGAAGTCCAACTAATTTCAAACAGAAAACCTGAATATACCATCCTCTAAGAAAAGTCAAAAGATTGAGTTTCAGCCCTGCTCAAAGAAGGAAGTCAAGCGTTACTTATTGCACATACTGATTGCTAGTTCAGGCTATCAAAACTTTGTTGTGGGGTCACACAGGAGTGACAGAGACCTTAATCTGGCCTGCACTAGGTATTACTACACAGAATGAAGAGAGAATTCAAAGATATTTCAAGTATGGTGTGAATTTTGCTTGCAGTCAGGAAAGTTTTTATACCCTCCAAATGACTATATTTGATACAGAAATGAAGACACACGAAGAACCCAATTGTGCATCTTTCCAGAATTAATATGCTTTCTGAATTGCACACTCCATTAAAGAAAAAAAAGTACAGTTAATGAAGATAATTATCAAGGTATTAGATATTATATCATTTGTATACAGAACAGGATATCTACATAGGGTTCAGTGCTAGACAAGATCTACTACCTGAGGCCAGGCTGGCTGGGGGTAAAACAGCTTACCAGATTCACTACCAGGCTACAGAGAGGATGCCAGGACAAGTCTTGAAAGGTTAGGAGAAAGTAAGTTGGCAGCAACAGTTACATGTTAATACACTTCCCTCCTTTATCAGCTTTCAGTGATTGAGAAGTGTGAAGATTACAAGCGAGCTGAATTTGTCAAGGAGGCAGATGCAGAGCAGCAAGAGTCAAAGGCATACACCAGGTTATGGTCAAACTTAGCAGACAGCACAGCAACTTGCAGCAAGAATGATCAGGGCATGAAGAGATCATAGAAAGATCAGTACGTTTCATCTGAGAGAAGACATAACTAAGTGACACTACACTTAAGCCTAAAAATACTGATTCATAGGTTTAGGTAACAGTATCAAAGTCAGTGATGACACAGGGAAGAATGTCTCTGAAGATTATAGGAAAGACAAATCAGTAGAGAAAAGCAAAAGGTCAAGAGGCATATTTTAAGTTAAGGAATGCAACTTCAAAGAAATTACCCAGAAAAAACTTTCACTCAGAAGGAATTGGAAGAAGTGCTAAAGTTATCAGGTACACGATAAAGATTGTAACAACTATATTGTTCAATAATACTATAACAAATACTTAAACAATTTCTGGGGTAATTGCACATCACAATATTTAAGCTGCAGTTTCCCAAGCTACAGAAAATGCTTTAAAGGTTAAGACTTTACAGGGACAAGAAGCAGCTGATATTGCTCACAGGAAAAGAAAACGCAGTGGAAAAAAGTTCATATAACTGCCTGAATACTGAGCAGCTGAACTGTGTTCATGAAACAGAGTTTTTTTCTTACCCAGAACTGAGCAACAGAAAGGCTATCCTACATTTGCATGGCTATAGCAAAGACTAAACCACAGCACAGAATTTTCTTGAGCACTCTTGGAAGCTCACATTTTAAGCACGCAGTGGTTCAGTATCACACATATTGCTTTCATTGTTCCTTTTTCTTTCTTAACCTCAAACGTGCCACAATTCTTTGCTATTATGACTAGATCTGCAATGCCATTCAAAACAAATAGCAAAATGTCAACCTCCCTCACTGCAGCATTCATCCTCCTTTCTACCTGAGGTGCATTGCCAAATAACACAAGACTGATAACATGAAGTTAAACATCTAGCCAGTAACCTAGGCCAACAAGCATGCTAATGATAATCTACATCTCACCAAAGACTTCTTTTTAATAGAAAATATTAATGCTATCCAGACAGGACACCTCAGCTTCCAAGTCTATCAGAAGACTCAAATACTCTCTCATTTCCTGTATCAGAAAGCTCAGAACGCCAGTGAAAGCTTGTTTGTAAAACATGAAGGACATGGCTGCCACATTAATTAAGTACAGCACCTCCCCGCAGTAAATCCTTTTGCCTTTACTCTTCCCACCAGCTCAACTGTAGAGGCAAGATATGAATCCTGCCTCTAGCACTTCCACTACTGCAAAAACCCAACAGGGCTCAGCCCGTCATCCTTTTGTGATGCTCCCTCAATGAAAGGTCAATATATTCACATAGATATTCACAAGAACATTGTCAGAAGATAGTTCTCTTTGCCTCTGAGAAACAAAATTCCTAGAGCATGCAGACTGCCTGAGGTGTACCACTACCACATTCTGCTACATTCAAGAGACTTTTCCTCAAAGGATTGTTTAAACCTTGTTCAATAAATTTACACAGTTCTCAGGATAATTACCACATGGAAAGGATTTTTTTGTTCTCTGTTTAAAAAATAAACAAAGCAGACTTGAGACATACTTTTTGATATTGTTAATTTCAAGGAAGCAGCAAGTGGATTTAGCTAATGGACAGAACCCAACCTTCTCAAGCAGGTGCTAAAACACAAACTAAAATGAGAATCCAGCAAACAACTGCAAGAATTCCTCAAAGGAAACCACTAGATTTGGGCAGGCTTTTTAAGACCTTCCAATCTTCATCCAATTGTAGTGAAATCACAGGTTTGTACACTCTGGTTTGACAGCAAGATTTTCCATTAGGATATCTCTTAAGAGCAGTATGGAGAAGAGGCAATCCCAGCAGTGGAATGGGCAGTATACATATTCCCAGAAAGCAGGAGAAGGGATCAGTAGATTCATAAGTCATCTTGAAGAAGCAGTGACAGGTAACTATAAAAGCTTCCTAATTATTCATAGCAACTAATACCTAGGCTGTTGACCAGAATCCAGTTGCTTACCATTTTAAAGAGAAAAAAATGTATAAGTAATTTCATATGCAGAAGCAGGGAGAGGGCCAAAAAACACCTTCAAGGAGACAAAAAGAGGAGCAAGAAGACAGAAGCATGTGTGATGTTAGAGGGAGTAACCTCTGCTGCAACCTCTGTCCCTATTGCCAGGGCACTGCCTCCACATTTCCAGAACATTCTCAGAACATGTTCTAGTCAGGAGCAGACAGAGTAGCACAGCACACTGCCAGTTAAGCAAATGAGGAAGACATGACCCAGACAGTTCCACACAGACATGTGAATGTGCTTTAAGTGTGGGCAGAACTGCACAACTAAGGAGTGTTTATCCTCATCTCTCTAGCATGGTTCTGCAATTAATGGGACAAGGCCTTAAAAGTTCCAAAGCAATACTCATTTTCTAGTCTATCAGACAGATACTACCTGTGGACAAATGGGAGACAAATACAACAGAATTCTGACTGGATTTAAAAATAGCAAGTATGGGGGGGGAAAAAAAAAGACTGATGAAATTCAGTGACAGTAACTACAAAAGAAACCACACAGGGAGAAAAATGATCCCAGCTACACTTCTGGACCAAAAACTTCCTTTTGCTTCCTCCCCTTAAACGAAAATGTTCTACAAAAACCATTGTTCTCCAAAAACCATTGCTCACCTCCTACAAACATCCCTCCTGCCTTTTGAGTCCAGTTGTGGACAGTTTCCAGGTTTTGGAAAGCACTTCAGCACTTCTGTGTGGTCACAGCGAAACTGCAAGACAGAACAGGCTATCACCAGCAGGACTGACAGCAGTCTTTCAATATAAGAAACCCATTAACAGACATTGTGTGGCTTACTGGGCACAAGCAGTTTTCCAGAGCCTTAGCAGTCCTATCACAGACTGATAAAAGCCTGAACAGTGCAAAAGAAGTCTCCTGGCCTCCAGTCAGACAGAATCTATATGACATTTTCTCCCCACTCTGAAAGCAGTCTGCTTGACTAACAGTTTTTCTTTTTTGCACCATCTATTTGCAGCACTTTGCAAAACACCACCTCTCTGAGCACGACACCAATGTAAGTAACAAGATTCTGCCCCATGAAGAATAAAGCACGGCCTGTTATTTCCTGGTTCAGAAGCCCAACACTAAGCCTATGATTTTCCTGGAATATGACCAAGGGTCAGATATTAACTTCTGGCAGGATACAAGGACTGAGGAAAACTCTGTACTTTCTTTAGACTGTTCAACACTCAGCACATTGCAGACTCTTCTGGGCTCAGGTACCTGGAAACTGAAACCAGAAGAAAGACCAACAGATAACGTTAGGTCTGCAGAATTTAGGAGAAAAGAAAGAATTTTTAGAGGAAATGATGTCTTTATTTCCCTTATTCCTCAAGACACCCAGAGGTGATGGACAGTAAGACAAGTTGGAATGCAGAGAAACACTACTAGGAGTTAGGATCTGAGTATCAAGGAAATAAACAAGGGTATGTGTGGCAAAGACAAAACAGTGGGCAAAAAGGAACTGGAGAGAACATCTCCCAGACAAAAGCTCAACCTGTCTAATACTAAAAGATTTCCACTTCTGCCAACAGCGGGATGCTACAAGGAGTTCAAATTATCCTTTCAAGAGAGCCCAATACAAAGCAGCAACTAGAGTGCTCTCAATACAGGCAGTCTCTCAGAAGCCATCAGAAAGATTGAAAGCCTTGCTTAATGCTCCTAATAGTCCTATGTCCAGATCTTCTTTCAAGAGCTTCTTTAAGAGAGAAAAGCACAATTCAGATTTTATAACTCAAGTACTATCAGTAGCTTGCTTCAATAAACCACTTAATGTTATTTCTCCTAGAATCAAATGACTAAGCTATGTTCTGGATTTCCAGACAAGATCCTCACTTGTCTAACTGCCAATGTGTCTACATTATTTTCATAACAGAAGCCACATCTTATGATAGGAAAATCTCTAAGTTTTCACAGGAAATTGTTTCTCTCCAATAATGGCAACCATACTAAAAGGCTTATGAGAATGAACACTAAACTGAAAATAACTGGAATGCTAAAATCTTGTTCTTGAACAGTTTAGATGAGGGAGAGGGGAAGAATAATCAGATGTTTAGTTCTGTAGGACAGGGTTAATACACTTCTGTGAAATGGTAACAGGCTTTTGAGTGATAAGGGCAAGTCAAGTTTCCTGGTTTTTACTTGCTATGAAAGAAATGCTGTCTAATATTCATTATATGCCTTGAACATGGTTTATATCATATTTGCCAGCACACAGCAAGCACTAGGCAAAAATCTTCAAACCTGTACCAGTAATGTAAGCACAGGAGGAAAGCACTGAGGCTCCATAAGCAAACCACACAGCAGAGCCTGGCAAAAATTAAATTCAGCAGCTGAGGACAGCATTTACCACCCTGCAAGCCTATGTTTTACAATATTATTTGGGCTTAGAAAGGATCAGTACCTCAAAATGAGAGCCTCTAGCTTCAGTCCCCTGAATTGTGGGGATTACTCAAAACTGCAGTTACAGAGTAGAAACCAAGCTATTCCCTTTGATTCATGAACAATCTGAATCACATAAATGAAACTTAAGTTGAAAGAAATGTCTGCACATTGAAGCCACTCTGTGAAATCTTTCATTCATTTTACATTACTGTAGAGCTGCATTCAACAGAAAATAAAAACTTTTCTTCCTGAAAAACCAAATTTACACTTTTTCTCACCTTCCAAAATTCCCAAGTACATGTTCCTTCATCACTGATGCTATCTCTATCATTATTTCCACATAGAGAATTTCCTTTAAGAGCCAAAAACATCAACAAATGAATGCTATCACTAGTTACTTACTTCTACAAAGCAATTGTTTTCTCTGTTTACTGTGTATATCCTAACAGCTCCGTAAAGCTTATGAAAATAAATTACAATAGGTTCAATGGATGAAGAAAGGCACAAACGAGTATCACCTAGAAGTTACTACACCGATTGAGAAGAAGTGGTTGCAATCTCTCTGCTTTCATTTCTTGATACCATGTTAGAGCAGCACTGCCAATGAGGGAAACAGTTCCAGTCTTCTCACATACTGCAGGTATGTACCTATAAGAATATCCAGTGAAACTGGACAGGTGATTTACCTAAGTTAACATCTACTGCTAATGTTAAATTGCAACAGTTCATTGATCCATTTTAGAAGTGCATGGTCAGAAGCAGGTGATAATGGGGGGCTCCTTCTGCTATTCCAGGTGCAGCTTAAGTTTACATAAAGTTATCACGTTAGAAACACACAGTTTTTAGGACATTCCTTATACTGCTTCTGTATAGCTAATAAAGGGGTGGATGCCTGATTCGGAGCTTCATGACATGAACTAGAGACATGCAGTAGCCAAAAGCTTAATGAACTCTGAAGAGACCAAAGCCGTCCTTATCTGCCTTTAAAGCAACCAATGCCAACCAAACTCTGCAAAAATCCACACGCAAACCACATCTTGCAACACACCTTGATTTCATCTTTCAACCTCTGTTTTGCCACAAAGGTTATCAATATCACACTTGTTACAAAGAAGTAGACTGTCCAGTATTGAAAGACTTGTAGCAATGGATGAGAAAGTGTTCTTTAGAGGGACTGTGTGTCATCGCGGTAAAAGCTTCATGAGGGACCATCTATTTTAGAGTTCATGGAAAGGTCCTACACCCACTCATGCCAGTGGAAAAACTAATCCCTTGTGCTGGTTTGGGCTGAAGTGGAGTTAACTTTCTTCACAGTGACTAGTATGCAGCCATGTTTAGGATCTGTGCTGCACTCAGGGTTGATAGTGTAGAGATGTTTTTGTTATTGCTGAGCAGAGTTTGCACAGTCAAGGCCTTTGCTGCTTTCTGTACTGTCAGGCTGGCAAGGAAGTTGGGGATGCATGGGAGATTGGGAGGAGACACAGCTGGGACAGGTGACCCAAACTGACCAAAGGGATATTCCATACCATATGACATCATGCTCAGTATATAAGGTGGGAGGAAGAAGGAGGAAAGAGGGACACCTGGAGTGATGTTTGTCTTCCCAAGGAACCGTTACACATGATGGACCCTGCTCTTCTGGAGATGGCTGAACACCTCCTGCCCACGGGAAGCAGTGAATTAATTCCTTGTTTTGCTTTGCTTGTGTGTGCAGCTTTTGCTTTTTCTAGTAAACTGTCTTCATCCCAACCCATGAGCTTTTACCCTGCTGATTCTCTCCCCCATCCCATTGGTGGGGGGGTGTGTGAACGGCTGCGTGGTTCTTGGCTGCTGACTGGGGTTAAACTATTACATCCCTTCAAACACAATTCATAAAAATATTCTTCAAACAATACAAATCACTTTGAGAAGCCACAGCATTTTGGAAGGGCTTGAAATGGGCCAATTTTCACCATAGTACAAAATACCAGATAGGTCTCCTACAGCAACACCAATTGATCCTTACAAATACAAAAGTTTCTTCTTGGTATGCTTTGGTCTTGACAGACCAAAGTCTACTTGGAAAGGAGCACATCCTTATACATACAAGGACAGAAGCTAGTTCCCTTTCCTTCTTAATCATAAACCCCACTTCCAGAGACATGGTTTTACTGTTGAGCAAAGTTTATTACGTTCTATTCCTGCAAACAACCTAGCTGACCTCTGTCCTTACATGAAAATACATTATCCAAGCTCTCTCTGCCCTTGTAGTGGATGTGACTGCTTTCTGAAGTTTACTCTGAACATCATAGTCATTGACATTTCACCACAAGATAGGTATCAGATAGACATAATCCACTTAAAAGATTATTGCAAAAACACACACAAAAATCTAAGTACTGCATTTACAAAGACAATAGACAAAGTGCAGCAATTTCAATCAAATGACAAAGCAGCAGGTCACTTATAAGTAGGTTTTATTGACAATCACAGATTAGTCTGAACATTACCCTTTACATTCCATTTATATAGCCGGATTATTTCTGCATCTCTGTTAGTCCTGCAGGTGCTTTCTCTCTGATGTGTGGAACAAAAAACACCAAAACCCACAAAAAACTGCCAAACAAACACCACCACCACGAAACCCCCATAACTTTCTGGAAACCTTCATAGTAAAATGAAAAAGACCAAATCCCTCAAAAGCTAAGCAAAAGGCACAATATACCAATCTCTCTCTGCATCAAAAGGTTTTGGTTCAGCACTTCATTTTGAATTTGATTATTTTATTTTATTTACAGTTGCAGAATTTTCCCTCATGGCAAAGTCATAAGTGTATATACAGTATCTTAAAATTTCCGACAAGTGATTAATCTAGAGAACATCAGTAGGATTCATAGCCTTTACCTAGATCTTTCTGTATATACACCTTTCTTTTTTCAAAATAATGTCTGCAGTGTAGGTCATTTTCAATTTTAGATGCAAGCTGTAGGATGAGGAACCCAGAAAAACCTGCCTTTGGGTTTAACTATATTACCCTTTTCAGCTGTAGAACTTTTCTAGGCAGCAAACTGTTTAAGTCATAAGCAATCACACACAAGACAATACAACATGCTGAATTCACCCAACTCCCCTACATCATCTTTTTCACCCAGCTCTTCATACACCTCATCTTGCACCAGGACACCCTACAGAAAGTAGTTGTGTTTCCTTCCTCAAGCAGCTGTCTTGGAGTTGTAACAAAATCACGACATCAAATTCTTCGTGTAGTCAAAGGTTAGAAAAACATATACATGTAGGAAATGTCTGCCTGCATTGGTTACCTATGTGAATAATTCCAGATTTTTCTAGGCCATCTTGTGTGGCAAGGTTTTGGTAGCTAAGGGCTGACTTCTGTCAGAAGACAACAGAAGCTTCCCCTGTGTACAAAACCCAGCCAATGCCAGTGAGCTCCAAAACGGAACTGCCACTGGCCAAGGCCAAGCCCATGGGTCATGATGATTGCACCTCTCAGATCTAAGGAGGAAGAACTGTTGCACAACAGCAGCCAAGCAAACACCACGGTCAGTGGAGAAGGAAGGGAAAAGACGCTTAAGGCACCAGAGCAGAAATTCTCCTGCAGTCTGTGGTGAACACTATGATCAGGCAGACTGCCCCCATGCAGCTCATGGAGGTCCACAGTGCAGCAGATACTCAGCTGCAGCCCACAGAGGACCCCACACTGGAGCAGGTGAATGTGCCTGAAGGAGGCTGCGACCACACTGGAAGCCCATGCTGGAGCAGTTCATGGAGAACTGCAGCCCATGGAAAGGACTCACACTGCAGAAGTTCATGATGGACTCTCTCCTGTGGGAGGGACCCCATGCTGGAGAAGAGAAGAGTGTCCGGAGAGAGGAGCAGCAGAGACAAAGTGTGATAAACTGACCACAGCTCTCATCCCCCATTTTCCTGAGCCACTCAGGGGGAAGAGATAGAGAAATCTGGAGCTGAACCCAGGAAGAAGGAAGAGGTAGGGGAAAGGTGGTTTTAAGATTTGTTTTTATTTCTCATTATCCTTCTCTGACTTTTGATTGACAATGAATTAAATTGATTTCCCCAAACCAAATCTGGTTTGCCTGTGACTGTACTTAGCCTTTTGTCATATTTTCTCCTTCCTGTCCAGCTGAGGAGGGTGAGTGATAGAGTGGGTTTGGTGGGCACCTGGTGTTCAGCCAAAGTTATCACAACATGATAACCTTCTTTCTCCACTGGATGTTATTTTAGTTTCCATAGTTTCTAATTTTTTTATGTTCTGAACAAATGAACTGCACTCTGGAGTTTTATTCCTGTCTCCTAATTCAGTACAGGGTACAGAAGCAATCGGCTCACTTTTTTTTCCTAATGGATTTCTTAGTGTTTCCTTCTGCAGCTGCCAATTCTCAACTTGTGATTATTTTTTTAAGTTAGTAATGTATTTCATTGCCTGATGGACTTGCCTGGCTAGTTATCACCCATTCTCACTCGGTTCCATCAGGAATTCCCACAATCCCATCACACTCTTACCTTTCTCAAGTAAACAAGACCCAGCTCTCCCAAACACTCCTACTACCATAGCTCCTTGTGCTCCAACTGACACTCATGGTAACATCTGAAAGCAAAAGCAGCAACACAGATGCACGTCAGCCAATACCTGTGACATATCTGCATAGCTCAGCAGTTTTCAGTAGTTTGTCTAGCAGCAAAAATACCCCTTAGACATGAAAACTTTGAGAAAGAGAACAAGTTACTGCAATTATGTCCAGGCTATACAGTCATTTTAAGTGATCAGCTGCTGATGGGGACTGCTATTACCAGTATCTTTATACACCTGAACAAACTACCATTTCTGCTTTTAATGAAGGCATACCTCTCTCTAATCCAGAACACACAGCTCTCAGATTTACGCATAATGTATATACAAAGATTTAAAAATACATAGATAGTCTAGTTTTCTTTTAGGCATATTGCAGTTAAAGCCAAGATCTCATGAAGTAGTGTATAGAAGTGGAAGAGAAATGTCAAAGTAGCTAGTTCAGTCAGTCCCAATAGCAAGTCATTAGCTATACAACTGTGTATTGTAGATAAGTTCCACCAAAAAAAACCCCATAAGTTTACAACGCATTCAACACACACAAATCTAAGAAATGATAGAGCCAGTTTCAGCAACCCTCTTTTAATACTTTGAATAATGTACTGATGCAATTCAAAGCGAAGGAATTTGGCCACTGCCAAACAGATCTTTTTAAGAGATCCAGAGGTGATTGCTTTAGATATGAAGTATCTAATTTTGTGTGTCTGCCTGTAAGCATTCTCACATCCATGCACTGTTTGCCTCTAGCAGCAACCAAACTGAAAACATGCATTTCAAAACAAAAAGTTAGAACTTGAGACATTGGATTTATCACCACTCATCTTGTTTTGAACTCTTAAACCTTCTTTAAGATCATCAGTGTATTAATAACAGTAAGAGCAAGTGGAAAATAGAGACTATTCAACACAAATGTATATGCATATGTAAAGGAGACTTGAATGAACAACAACTTTGTGACTCATGAGATATTCATCTTTGTTTCAGCATGCCACCCTTTTCAACTTCAACAGCCTCTGCGTCATCTTCAAAGAAAAATGAAGCAATGAAGACTAGCCACCGGATTTCTGGAAGTCTACAAGAATGTCTCTTGCTTCCCCCCTTCCAAGCAACAGATGACACCGTACAAGAGTATATATGCCTCTTTAAACATAGGCATAAAGAGTGAAATCAGCAACCACAGACCAGTAGATCACATACCAATTCTGTTTTCATGACACTTGATTTGCAAAGTTGAAGCATGACTATTCATGGCTGAGGATGAGAATTACACCTATGCTTCTGAAGACAGTAGAGCAAATCTGCTCCTCAAAACCTGCCTCCATCTGCTCTGTTTCAGAATGCTTTCTAAAAAGTAACATCTGCAGTGCTTGGGTGAATAAACTTAGAATTAGCTCTTGCTACCCGAGTTTTTCTAACACAAAATACACCATAGCCAGAGCAAAATTCCACAAGTTCAGACTTAACCAAAGATCAGACTGTCACATTTCTTTTCTATATATACACCAACCAAAGTCCACTTCCCCTTCTTTTGTAAGCCATAAATTCATAATGACAGCAGTTTGCTTCATGTGCAAAAGCCTTTTTTGTTAATACCACAAAAACAAAGTTCCAAGCCCAGTTTTGCAGTGTTCATACAAAACCCTCAAAAGGAATCCAAGCAGTTGGAGCAAAATAGCATTTTGATTACCAATGCTGAGAATCCCTTTCACATCCCAGAAATGAGTCTCTTGGAGGTGTTTCTTCAACCTCAGCCTGCTAACTGTATTTTCCATTGAGACCTCTGGGCAGCCCTGGAGAACAGATAACCACATGTTCTGGTTTCCCCTCTCCTAAAGTTATGCGATAGCTCTCCCATTTTGAAGTCACTGCTCCTATGGTAACATAAAAAACTTCAGTGGTCACAAGAATGCTGAACATAACCATCTTCAAGAGGTGCAATTCAGTCCACCAAAGGATTTTTACTGTACTTCGAAATTTGTTTCTTCAGCAATAACCTTGAAAAGGACAAGCTTAATTGGCTTGGGAGGTAGCAAAAGCAAGGAAAGCACCTGGAAAGCCATGAGACCCATCCAGGAGGTTCTAGCATGACCCCTCAAATGAGCTGAGGGGAGCACAAAATTTTTAAACACAAGGAGCAGCAAACCCAAGCATTAGGCAAAGCAAGATAAAGGCATAAACCATAAATGTTTTATAGCAAATCACCTCTAAATTGCATCATAAGGATTGACTGCAAGGAGAGAGGTGGCTGATGCACTCCAAAAGGGCATCACACAGGCCCCAAGATGGCTGGAAATTTCTTTTCATTACCACATATAATTGGTAGGAACTTCAAAGTTCAAGCATCTATGAGCTGGTGGTCTATGTAAGAGAACAGGCAAGTGTATCTGTAAGCCACGATTCTCCAGGTACACTGTGTCTATAACCCAAGAACAACGGGGTTATCAGATTAAAACATTATTATTGATGAGTTACCCTGTTTCTCAAAACAGGGCACACTCTCCCCAAAGAAGTGACTCAAAGTCACTTTCATGTCTGAGAAGTCCGTCCTTGCTTCCCTAGCTATACTGATTAAGTTGGCATAGCATAACTTTCTAGCACAGATAAACCCTAAGCAGTAGCTCAAAAGATACTGTACACTAAATATCAAAGCATGTCAGAACACAGATATTCAACAACAGTTATCCCAATGGTACTAAACGGTACTTAAGTATTTTCACCTACTGCTGTCTATAGAGATCATAAAATCTTTAGTGCTTATTCTAGACCTTCCTTCTAAGCAGATGAAATAAACCTTAGGCAACATTTCTTCTCCAAATGGCGTAAATTCAAGATCTATAGAAGATCAAAGTTAAAAACAGTCTAGGTGGCAATCATTTTGGTATGGCTTTGGTGGACAACCCACCATGGATTTGAAAATCCTAGAGACATAAGAAACCTCCAAAACTAGACATGGTGCCTTGACAACAAAGCTCTCCTACAGCCTTGTATAGTTCCAGAATGATTTCCTATTAGACGGTTCTGTCTGTCTGTTCTGTCTGTCTGTCTCTTTCTGTCACTACTAAACTTGAGAGGAAAATACCCAAAAGTCTAAAATGGCAGAAAAGGAAGAAACACAAAGGTAAGGAAGACCTAAGCTACTAGAACATTTCTTTCTCTGGAACATGAATCCCAAACCAAATATGCAGCACCCAAAAAATAACTTACAGGAAACAAAAACTTAACCTAACACAGAAGTTCAATGTTATAGAATAATAAATTACACCAATGGCACAAGATTTTGTCTTAAAATGCTTTAAGGCCACTTTTGCCCCTACCTAACTGAAGAATCAGTTATTCCAGAAAATTCTGGCATCCTTGTTTGGCATCACTGCCCAACTTGCCACATAGCCTCCATGCAGCTGGTTAACAAGAGATACGATGATGCTTCAGTTAATTCATATTAAACAAGTCCATAACATACGGACAATTACTTTGAAAATTCTCTTTTATGACACAAACGATATAAGAGTGATCCTCAAAAGAAATCAACTGTTCTGCGAGAGAATGAAAAAATGTGTTAATGGATTTTTGTTCTGTATTTTTACATTCCCCCCCTGCAATAAGCCAGTTTACTTCCAAATCCTTAAAATTCCCATTCCCTGCAATTCCTTTTGTTACCCTGGTCCTTGCTATCTTCCATTCTTTCATGTGCCCCTATAAGAGAGACCACACACTGCAGCTGTTAGGAAGCAAAACAGTGTTTAGCTGCCCAGCAACTACTTACGTCCATGGGTCAGTATGTCAAACAGAACAGAATCAGCTGCCTTCATACTGTTTGCTGCAGGGACAAGACAAATTTATCTGCTATTTAATCACTGATTTCTTAGGAGTCTTTTTAAGAAGCTAAAAATCCTCCCTCAAGTTAGAAGCTATTTACAAAGAAGCAGGACTAAAAGAACAAGTATGACAGCTTTACATAGAGCTCCAGTTTCAATTTTACATGGACAGGTAACCTGCGGATGTCACGGACCACAGTTTTTCACTCTGCCTACTTGCTGCCATGCTTATATTCTACCGACTAGATTCCTGTTTGTGCCATTCTCCCTTAAAAATACCATAGAAAATTTATGCTCTGGTAGAGTCATCAACCCATAAACACTGGCTTGGTAAAGACTAACAAAAAAGGATGAAAATACATCAGAAAATATATTTGTATATTTTTGTTTGTTTGTACATACCATACAAGCTTGGAAAAAACCCTCCTATTACTGAGCAGCACATCTCTTAATTCATTTACCTGGCACTTTCTGAGAAAGTGTACCAAGTATGACAGAAAAGACATCTCCTACACCTCTAGGACTGAAAAAAAACTAATAAAAATTAAAGGGCACACTTTGTCTGTCAGATGAAAACAGACTGCTTGTACATAAACCAAGTAAGCAAGTTAGGAAAAAGGGCTGACAGGCAGAAATACAGCTCTGCTTTAAAAACAACAAGACACCGATGCTCTACCCAGAACCATTTATACATAAAATACCCATCACAAAACCTATTTTGGGGTGTGTGGGGAGGAAGTGTGTTCAGCTGATCATGGTCAAAAAGTCAGAGTTGGGAAAAAAAAAAAAAGTCTCACAAGACAGAGGTGGCAGTGGTATGCTGAAGCAAATAGAGTTCTCATCATGATTCCTGACTATCTGTAACTAAGCCAGTCCCAATTGCTGTTCTTTCTATTTACAGTGCCTGAAGCAGGAATCCTCAAGCCAAGGGTAACATGCCCACTACACAGTCATACAGAGTTACTCAGGCTGAGAGAAATTGCTGGATGTCACTTAATCCAATCCCCCCACTCAGACCAGGCCAATTTAGAGCCTGCTATCCAGTGCCTTGTCTGGCTATGTTCTGAATGTCTCCAAAGTTGTAAATTCCGTAATGTCTCCAGTTCTCTGTTCCAGGGTGAAAAAAGATTCTTCCTAAAAATATCTGCCAGAAATTCATGGGTTCCAGACTGAGTCCTGTTCCCAGTCTCTTACCCTACCAGCATGCTAGAGTCTAGCTCTATTTTTCCTACATGCTTCCATAAGATGAGGGTAGAGGGCATTGGAATCTCCCCAGGCTATTTCACCAGGCTATGAAACCCTATTTTCCTTCACTATTTCTCACAGGTCACAGGCTCCAGCCTATACATCAGCTCGGTGCACTGTAGCAAGCTCAGTCCACTCACTCAGTACCTGACTTTTCCACAGAACTGCAGCGCACCTATTCAATCCCCTCAGGGCACACAGCTGTTCTGTCCCAGTGCAAGACTCTGCATTTGCCTTTGTTGAATGCCATAAGGTCCCCAATACTACAGGCTGTCAAGGCCCCTCTGAAGAGCAAACCTGTGCCCCTGTCTACTGTTGGGTCCTCCAACTTGTAGTCTGGTCCTCAGTGTATAAGTGTAATCTGTGAAGTAGCTGCAGGACCACTATTATACCAGACAGATATGTTGTTCAGTAATAAGGGTTATTTTCCAGTTTGTAAGGTGACACAACCCTATTCACTGTTGTATCATCTTTACTGTATTTACCACTTTCATTTCTCTTCCCTAACTCTTTATGTTTGGTATGCCATTTTCAAATAAAAAGATGCCAAAATGCAACAAATCCTCAGTGTTCAAATTCTTCACTATTAGTATTTTTTGTAAGTCATCGCATAAAAGCTGGTTCAATACCCTGTGGTATAGATCACAAGAGACTGACAATATTTTGAAAATTTTCAGTGAAGAAAGGAGTATTTTTCTGAATGCGTGCCTCTCACTTTTTCAGTCCAACTTAACAGACACCTATGAAGAACAATATCAAATACATTGTCTCCCACTTTCTTGAGATATGGCCCTGCAGCATGTATCACAATTTGCTGCTTTACTTCTTTACAAGCATAATCACAGATTTCTTAACTCTGAAGACACTTAGCACGTCAGTGGCTAAAAGCCTCCACTCTCAAGCCTCCAAAAATCACAACAGATTTCTGAAACCACTCAGAACTCTGAACTGTACCCAATCTCCAAAATAATCTGCAAAAGCAATTTTCAGATCATATCATAAACACTTTATGTAAACTTGCTTAAAGCCATACACAAACCAAACGGATCACAGACCCCCCGGGTTTCAGTGCCAAAAACCTTAATATCCTACTCCTAAATCTGCATATTTCTTTAAAGCAGCTACTGCTTACTCCTGCTTGGCTTTGTGCCATTTCAACTTACAAACAGGAAAAACGTGATGCCATGGAAAAAATCTATATAGAAAACCTGCACACAGTAGAAAAAAAAAAAAGGCAGATATACACATTTTTTTAAGAGAAATTTAAAAAAAAAACCACTTTAAAATGTCAATCTGTAGGCAGGGAAAAAAAACCCACCACAATTTAAATCCTGCAAACATTTGCTCAGGCTCTAAATGAAACCAGAATTATCCATGAGCCTAAAAAACCAAAACTTTGCAGAGCAAGAACCCAAGCAGACAGTAAACATAAATCTCTAACATTTTCACTCTGGGACCTGAATATACATCAGGTGCAAAGCTGCAAAAGATAAAGAGAGGATAACTTTCAGCTGTGCTGAAACAAAAGGGCAGCAAATGTGTCCAAACCCTATGTTGCAGTTCAGTGGTGCAGGTTCAATCATACAGCACAGGAACTGTACCACGTATTCTCCAACAGACCCAACTGTTCTATATACACAGCTGATGTTACTAGCCATACTCTGTGGTTTAGTAGCCATCCTCAGGCTCTCATACAAAGAGCAGTCATGGTAACACATACATTGTTTGGCTTTCAGCAATTTTTAAACTATTTTAAGGATAGTCTTCCTAACAAGGAATTTTTCAGGCATGCAGATTATTAAGTACCTTAATAAGATTCACAGAACTCATAGAGTACTCCTCAATAGGTTGGCAGAAAATATGTAATATAGCAACCTTCCTCTAAAAAAAAAAAAAAAAAAGTGCACAAATCACATTTTTTTTGGAAGCATGGACTGGTAGAATTACAGGAAAAATTGTAATTCCACTACTCAAAAAGGATATTAAAAACAATCATGAAGGCCCTCTAACAATTTAAGTATCACTCTTTTCCATACCAGCTGCACACCCTTGTGCTACAGTTGTGTGCATTATAAAAA
>NW_008671684.1:791-5985 GCF_000695815.1 Acanthisitta chloris | reverse complement strand
CAGACAATGCAGCAAGCAATGTAGATTATTTGTGTGGCTGCAGAACCCCCCAGTCATTACAAAAGGAATTGGAGAAACATCTTGACACACTTTCCCACCACAGACTGATAACAGATGTCACTCTTTCACAGATCATGGCTGCAAAGGGTTTGCAAGAGGGAGGATGCAGAGCCTCAACCCAAACACCATGCCAGGGACAACAGGAACAGCAACTTAGGAGCCTAGAGGTGGGATGCCAGGATCTTTATTGACAAAGATCTAGGGAGGAATGTTTTACAAATGAACACTCAGAGCATGTGTATGCATTGGAGAAGCTCAGAAAACAAAAACCACTGTATATCATGCTTGCTTAAAATGCTTCCAAAAATACCTATGACTTACTATTTCAAAACCCACTTCCTGCATCTTTCCTTAAGTGAAGTATGCATTCTTTGCCCTACATTACACATCAAGTGACTTCCTGAACAAAGGTGTATTTTAAGTTAATAAAGCAACAGAACAACAGCATTTTCCCCTCAAGAATGGAGAATCTTTTTTTTTTTAAATTTGGAGATATAACAACCAAGCATTTACTCTACTTCACATAGGCACACAAGAAAAAAGTAGTTTAGAACAAGCATAGAAGAATGCAACCAAGTGGTGTTAGAAACAAAACAACATAAAAAAACCACAGCATAACAAAACCCAGTAGAACAAAGGTGGGAGAAAGCAGCAGCTCCATATTAGAATATTCATGTCAATGGAGCTCCCAGTGTGACACAGTTTAACCCTAAGTACCAACAGCCCTCGAACCACTCTCCCCTTTACCCAGCGGGATGGAGAGCACAATCAGGAAAAGGTAAAACTCTGGAATAAACCCAAGAGAAGTGATACACAGTACCATTGCACACCACCCTCTGACCGATGCCCAGCGTGTCTCCAAGGAAGAAAATTAACTCAAATCCAGCCAAAACCAGGACACACCACAAGCTCCATAACATGCTCTCTGATGTTTCAGTACTCTACCTTCTTGTTATCCCACCCACATCTTGCATCACAGTACCACTGACAACTCTTACTTTCATTGGCATATCTCCATCTGAATTTCTAATATAGAGCAGGTGCTATCCTGAGGTGCAAGAACTAAGAAAAAAAGTTGCGATGCTACTGGTTGAAAAAGATTTAATGCCCATCTTTCTCGGGGAAAAAAAACAAACCATGGGTCAGAAAGATTCTGTGTGCATGTGGATTTCATTTTGCCAAGATATTTTGTGGATGAAAAAGAGGGCTGTCTAAGCAGAAAAACTAAATCTAAAAAGGTGAGGAAAACAACCAACTTAACTATTTTTCAACTGAACACAGCTTTTCCAGGAATTTGCAATGTTCTCAATCATGCTTATTAATTTTCCTTAAAGTAGTTTCTCATTCTAACCTTTCTCTGACAAGGCAAACGTACTCCTCAAACTATGTTGAGAAGAGTGCTGACTTTTCAGTGTCTACACGCACCTGAAAGCATGGGTGAAGCAGTGAGAGTCTAAATCAGAGCGAGCAAAAAATCCATTCTGCTGCCTAACTTTATTTCCTGTAGTAATTTCGTATTGAAAAGAAATAGAGCAAGGCTCAAATAGCACATGTAATGGGCCTTTGATGCCAACTTCAGATGAATATGAAAATGCAAACATTGTAGCACTGTCATCAAATACAGAAGAATCATGAAGACCTATAAGGGAACTGATAGGACATGAACAAAGCTAATGCACACACGTACATATAAATGTATACCTTCAATTTTTCATGTCATTCCTTTCCTTTGAACTGAGACTGTACTGCACATTGAATCATCTATTATCTGTTATTAGTCACCTTAACTGAGAGGAGGCCATAATTTTCAAAACCAGACAAACTAACGAAAAACTGGACAAGACACCAAACCTAAATTGCTTTTCATCTGGTAAATCCACGCCATTCTCAGTACTGCCTGTGGAGTAGACAGTAGGAAAATCAACACAGACATTGCCCTTGCTCTAGGCAACTAACAACTTTTAGACAATGCTGCAGCTAACAAAAGATGTGTGAGTTTACTAACCAAATCAATTGCCAGCTACACTGCAGCTCTATTATGTTTTTTCTGTGTAGCCCCCCAAATTCACAATCCTTCTGGCAGCTGAAGGATCAGTTTCAGTAGGTCATCCAGTTTGAATCAACAGATATTGACAATAATCGGTATCTTTGTGGCTTAGACCAAAAGGGTAATTTAGAGTATTTCATAAGCAGATGTTGCAAAGCAGAGCATGCATTTCAAAATTAAAGGTTTATCTCTGGTCTTTTTCCTATTACTAAACTGAAATTTGCACTCGAGAGACAATTTAGAATTTTTCATTCCCACACCTCTGCATATTTTTCATTTAGACAATGCCAGATTAAACAAGGATAAAGTTATTCATACTGCATGAGCTACATGATTTTATATTATTGATTTTCCTTAAAATAGATTTATCTCAGTCTCACACAACCTTAAAATACTTAAGTTGCGGGTGTGGGAGAATAACAACATTTGCTAGCATTCACTTGAGCTGGTTGATGAGGTATACCTCCAAAGAACAATTTCAGGCCATAAAATTACCATTTCCAGTTCATATAAGCACTACATATTAGTTTACCAAAAAAGTTTGAAGTGAAATAAAAATTAAAAGTGGTAGAGTACTCACTGAGAATGGCTTAAAATGAATGCACATTATCTGAAAATAATTATTAAGGAAGTACATTTGCATTTGTTTCCCAAATTAATCCTATAAATATGTGACTTGTATCTGTTATAACCAACTTCTTGAAATAAACATTTATTGTATGCCTGCTAACATTAATTCCTTAATTACTAGAATCTATTCAAAGTACAACTACTTTTACAACAAAGCCTTCTGTCTTTGCTTATAATTCAAAACTAGCACAGCTAACATACCCACATTTTAGCAAATAATTCTGAAATGCTAAAGGTAATTACAATCCAGTGTCCAAGACAGATTAGTTCTACCTAACAAACATGCAGAGTAAGAGGTTTACAATGTCGTGGTAATTCTAACCAAGAAGTACCACTCAAGACATTTCTTTAAATTGCACTTCGACCAAACTAAAATAGAGGTGCTGCAATACTAGTTTCTGGTTTTGGTGGGGCTTTTGTTACTCATTTGTTTTTTTCTTTAATCTAACAAAATAAATCGGAACTCTTGAAAATCATCTATATACTGAATATGCTTCACTAGTTCTTAGTAAGATGCTATCTTTCCATCTCACTTTATTTGATATGGTTATAAAGCTGCGAAGTCAGCTCCATGCCATAAATCAAAAAACTAGCATCTATCTCCAAGCATGCCAGAATTAAATATGACTCTTACTGTAAAGCCACAGTACCTACTTTGCAGTTTGAGAACAAAACCACAAATACCACACATAGATGGTATAACTATGCGCAACTTGTGTTGATATGAACATACACTTCTACTACAACTGCTCAGCACATACAGCATTAGGCAGAATCACTAACAAATTCAGCTTTCTACTGCATTTGACACATCAGTATTATCTTTTAAAGCAAGTCCAACTCCTCACATGCCACAGTCAGGCACATGTTTGAAAACTAGCAGTGATCCTTTCAAGCAGAAGTTTCAGCTTCTCCAAACTGAAGAACTTAGCAGATGCCTTGTTATCTGCCAAAATAGGCACCTTCCATTACCCTTCTTAGTATTTTCTGATAGGACTTAGCCTTGTGTGCATCTTAAGCAACAACTAAACTAAGGACTTAGCAATTTGGGGAGGGTAAGCAATATTATTTAAATCTAGCAAAGTTCATCAGATGACATCCAAAGAGCTGATATGCATAAAAAGATTTTGAGAGAAAAGCTGATTTCACCAGTTATATACAACACACCATATCTCAAGTACAGCACAACTTTCAAAAGACATCTTCCCTTTCCAGATGTTGCAAAACCTGAGAATGTTAACATAGACCTTAAAATAAAATTAAAAAAAAAAGATGATGAGAAGATCTAAAAATTTCCACTAAAGACACACTTTCCCTAGCTGACAACCCTTCCTCTAGTTTCTCATTTTCACTGAGGAAATGCAGGTACCCCAGTGGAGGCAAAATACTTTATGGAAGGTGAAGTGCCTCTTAAGATGAGGATCAGTTTTCTGCAGGAAACAATCAGCTCTTCATTGCAGCATTTCTAGTCCAATATTCTTTTACTAATTCTACAGCCATGAATAGAGACTTTCCATTCTGTTGACACACACTGGGAGAAAAATACAAAAGAAATAACACAAAAATGACTCAGACATCACAGAACATTTTTCTGCTGGGGGAAATGACATAGTACATGTTCTCTTAACCTTGCATGCAGACTACTAACCAACCCCAAATGTTGGAAGACCAGACCACAATACATTTTCTTATCGTAAGTTAATATATTAGGACTACCAATAGGTGATAGCTGCATCATGAGCAAAACTAAGCGGATGTTCAGCACGCAAAACAATCCAAGTTTGGCCCTAATGCTTGAGTTTAGTGCATCATTTTTACCTCTGCTTATAAATATCTGAATGAAAAATGCAGACCTTCACAGAGAATAACTGTCTTTCCCAGTGGAGGAAAAAAACCCCAACAACCAATCAAACACTTTTCATTCCCAGTCTAGAAACCTCCTGGATTTGTCTGCAAATTATGACACTATTTCAAAATTAGAAGAGGAATCACAGATCATACTATCTGAAAAGGTGTCACCTATTTTTGGGATGACAACTAGCAACAAGCATTCACCTGCTACTGTGACTTACACATACTGTAAAACTTAACTATTCAACTTGGAAATCTGCAAGAGCCCTATTGGGCAAACTGGTTCTGGCTATTCCAGTTACCGTTAACCACAAGGCTTTTAAACACAGGATCTGTGCTAGTGAATGACAAAACTTCAGGACAAACCCAAAAAAGCCCCTTCCCTTTCAGCAGACCAAGAAGTTCAGCATTCCCTGATCCAGTGTAAGGTCTTTGAACACTAGGCCTGTGATAAATTCATTGTATGATAAGGGTTATAGTTCTTTTCTCCACCATGATCTTACAAATCATAGAAAATACAAAAGCATTTATCTCCCAACAGTAGCATACTAGGTCAATTTGTCTATCGGATTGTTATGAGCTTAAGAAGATTAGGAGAGGTTTGAG
>NW_008671684.1:0-735 GCF_000695815.1 Acanthisitta chloris | reverse complement strand
CAAGCAATTTTACTATAAAGAGTTGAAATACAGCTTCATCAGGTAAAGCTTCCATTTACAGATAACCTATACTGGAAGAATATTTTTCTCCTGTATATTTCATTTGGAACGCCCAGGAGAGACTAATCTTCCCCATATGCTGTGTGATCTTGGGACATAGCAGAAGCCACTTTTGAGCTAAATAATACAATTCAAAGGTAAAAAATCAAGTTCTCCATCAACTTTCTGCACTGTAATCCTTTAACATGTCGTCAAACACAAACTTCAAGAGAGCTTTTCTATGAAACCTACTTCATTTCAGAGCAAGATTTCCATCAGTATAAACACTGCAGACTCCCGTAAATCACCCAAGTAAGTGCCCAAGACATAAGCACTAAAAGCACATTCTAAGAAAAGACTAATTAGACATCTCGTTTCTTCACCCTCCAGGCCCAGAAAATGATGTCTTGTTTTCTAACATTCTCCCATACCACTTCCTAATTACTAACTTCATATATACATAAACAGCTTAATTCTGGCTGCCATTCACAAAGAACAGCTTAGGAAAACATCTAAGGCCCTGGTCCCAAAACCACACAGACGTGTGTTTAAATATAAGAACGTGGGAAACTCCAGCGCAGCCTTGGAAGCAGCCCTTGTGTTTGACTATAAATAAGCACATCAACCCATATGTTGGGACCACAGTCCTGAAAACATCGAAGCTCCGGGATGAATGAAACACACATTCAAAAACCA
>NW_008671683.1:434-707 GCF_000695815.1 Acanthisitta chloris | reverse complement strand
AGTTGGAGTAACGCTTGTTGCAGCCTTCGTAGGGGCAGATGTAGGGCTTCTCACCTGGAGGACAGCACCGGGTCTGCCGGGGGCACCCGCCCTGACGGGGCCCCCGTGTCCCCCCGAGCCTCCCCCGGGGGCTGCACTCACCTGTGTGCGAGCGGTTGTGGATTTTCAGGTTCTCCAGGCGGGAGAAGCTCTTGTTGCAGGTGGGGCAGCGATGTGGCTTCTCGTTGGTGTGCGTCCGGATGTGGATCAGCATCTTGTACCTGTTGGAATCAG
>NW_008671683.1:0-230 GCF_000695815.1 Acanthisitta chloris | reverse complement strand
TCCTTCCCAATATCTAGGCTGGCTATGGGGTGGGAGGAGAGGGACATCTGGGCCAGCACAGTCATCCAGCCCCTGAAGACCTCATACCCTGTACCAGAGGAAGGGAGGGAAGGATGATGAGTGGACAGAGGGAGGGATGGCTGAAGGGATGGATGTAGGGATGATTAGCCCCACACAGAGGCAGTGTTGGGCTCCTGCCTCCCCACAGCAGCCCCACAAGGACCCCAGAG
>NW_008671682.1:387-631 GCF_000695815.1 Acanthisitta chloris | reverse complement strand
TGGGGAGGTGGGACGGCGATTTCACACACTCACACGCGCACACACACACTCTTCCCAAAGGGCTGGGAGGAGGCAGGTTGGGAAGGGAGCAAAGTTCCTTGAAAACCAGTGTCCTGCTATTAATGCATCAAAGCAGTCAAGAAGGGGGGAAAAAAGCAGGAGAAGGAAGAGGGGATGCAAAGCTCCCCTTCCCTCTCTCTTCTTCTGCAGGAGGAGAAAAAGTCTCTCCCGACGCAAGGAGCTG
>NW_008671682.1:0-230 GCF_000695815.1 Acanthisitta chloris | reverse complement strand
AGAAAAAAATAAAAAAAGTTTTCTGCAAAGTTGGAGTGTTTTGTTGCAAAGTCTGCAGAGGAGCGGCAAAAAATCGGGGAAGGGAAAAAAAAAAGAGGAAAAAAATCCACTTTGTAGATCTCCCAACACTTTTCCCCTGGAGAAGTTTCTAAAGAGACTGAATACTGCAGAACAGGCTGTCTTTTAAATAGACTGCCTCTGGCTGCCTGCCAGCCCCTCGCTGCAATTTG
>NW_008671681.1:6677-8348 GCF_000695815.1 Acanthisitta chloris | reverse complement strand
ATACACATAAAATACATTAATCATCAACTGAGACAATGAAGAAGAAAGCACTCTCAAAAACTGTCCATTGACAATAAATTTGGATGAATGTTTAATATGCAAAATGGTAGAACTTGGTCTAGAGGAACTTTGGAAACTCTTCTACTAGCCTTATAGAAATGTCATAAATTCAACAAATAGAAGTGCAGTTTTGCTTCTGAGAAAGAATAACTTCGTGGTGGAAATTAGATGGATACAAGTAGGTAAGGACTAGGCTGACTGATTGGATGGATGCTCTGATAAAAATTTCCTGACTTGATTGTCAGCAGTTTGAAAATGAGTGAAAAGCACATTCTTATATTGAATAATTAAAACTGAATATCTAGCAGAACAGGGGAAGTTATTGTCTACCTCTGATCAACACTACTGGAGCCATAACTGGAATACACTCAGTTCAGTTTTTTCTGGGACAATGCAGGATAAGAATCTCTTATTTCAAAGTAAAGGCCTGATGAAACATTTTGCAAATGGCTCTTTCTATTGAACAAGTTCACAAAAGGCTTGAATATCTAGGTGACTAGGTAGAAAAGCATAAGCAAGTCTCATATTAATATGGGTCTCCAGTGTTGACTTATCTACTTCAAAATTCAAATCTATTTACTTTTTCTTTTTTTAAAGCAGCTATTGTTTATTTGTATGAGACCTTTCCCCTTTTGAACAATAATGGATTCTTTTTCAAAATGTTTTGATAAAGATTGTAGCTGAATGAACTTTTGACAGAGCTAAGTAGATTTAGATTAGCTGGATATTTTCCCTGTTTGAACTCTCATTATAACCTCAAGGAACCCCATTACGCTTGTGAGACACAGAAGTGCACAAAAAGACATTGCTTTTTTTTCCAGAAGATCATAGCTGTAACTATTAGTTTAATGAGAGAATACATGCTGCAGTCTTTTCTTCAACAATTTTATCATTTATTTCTTTAAGAGCAGGCAAATAAATAAGATAGGGCTCTGACAAGCTGCAAATGTTTCTTCTCATATTGTCACCTATATATAGGCCTTTGTCATGAAGAAAAACATCGAATAACTATTTTTCCATCTCCCACAGGTTTTTATTTGTTGACAAAAGTTTTTATTTTGCACTAAAAGAATAAACTAGATGTAGAACAGATTTATATGCAATTAATGATAACCTCAGCTAAATCATCCAGCCTTGGTCAAGGTAATAGAGATTTACTGCTTGAATTCAAGCTGTCAATACAGACAGTGAAATAATTCAGATCAGTTTAGGACTTATAAATACAGGGTAAATAAATTTCATTTAACACAATTCAAATTGTAATTACCTCTCTCCTGACCCAGAGGTTCCACTTTCAGTTTAATTAAATTCAGATGAAGGAAAAAGGTGTGAAAAAAATACATTTTATGGAGAAAAAGCTGATTTTTTCATACTTTCTTATTTCTGTTAGCATGGGAGAAGGTTTAAAAGAGTCATTATACGTTTTTATGCAAGACAGAACTAATAGTGGTCTTGATAAAAGGCAAAATAATGGCTTGTATTTGATAGCATCGAAGACAACAGACTACAAAAGAAACACAGAAAGCATATATTAAAACCAATCATCAGTTTCAAGATGATTTTAACAAAAAAAATATTTCCAACAAAATTGTGTTTAGAAAATTCAGGAAT
>NW_008671681.1:4325-6535 GCF_000695815.1 Acanthisitta chloris | reverse complement strand
AGGAAGGAAGGAAGGAAGGAAGGAAGGAAGGAAGGAAGGAAGGAAGGAAGGAAGGAAGGAAGGAAGGAAGGAAGGTACTTGGCAATTAGCCAGCTTGGCCATGAATAATATGTTATCAGTGAAGACTTCAATCTATTCCTGACCTTTAAAAAATATTGTTACATGAGATTTATGAAGCTGAGAATAATTTTCTCCTGTAACCAACATCATGCCACACAACACCTGATTATTTTCATGCCTTATGAATTTTATATATCCTCTGACACCTTCAGTTTATCAGTTATTGCCCTTCAAGTGAATCATCTGAATTCTAAATGATGAAATATAAAAGGTAAAGCAGTGTATACATGTCATTATACTCTCACACAGTCACTACTCAATAATACAGTCTACTTTGTTCACAAAAAGTTGTAGGGAATTTTTTCCTGTAGTCTTGAAATGCACAAAAACTGGTTGTTTTGTGCACTCAAAAGTATTACATACCCATATTTTCTTGCAACTATTTCATAATAGAAACCTTTATTTTTTCCTATTGAAGCTGTGTTTCCTCCAAATATAGCAATGCATGTAGATATCTGTCCACAAAAGAATGAGAAGGGAAGATTTCAGCTTTAAAGTCTCCAATTTTGCAGGTTGTGAAACAAAACTGCATTCTTGCAGCTGAATGACTTCAAACTTTTGGGGTTTAAAATATCTAGGTAGGCAACAAGAACCTTCATAAGACCTATAGATCCAGTCATAACCACTAATCCAGTAATAACATACCCGGCATGGATAATGATTTATTTTATACCTATCTCCATATGATAAAGGCCTGTTCTCAGTTACCATCTTCTCTCCCACCTCCAATCTGTTAATGTGAGCAGTTTCTGAATACCAGAGATTTTCCCTTCATAATGCGACAAATGAGGCAAAAAAAAAAAAGGCTAAAACTCGTTACCGTACTAAATGATAAATTCTTTAAAATTATCCCTGCCATAATTTGCAAAATCTCCTGTTTCTACGTTTGAAATTTCACTCTGGTGGGTAAACAGACTGACAATGGAATAAATACACAGAGTGAGAATTTGTTGTCTTAAGGAAATATGAATTTAGCTGCATTAATTTACTTAAATCAGGAGTCTAAAATAAATAAAAAATTACTTTAATATAATCAATTAGTACACTTCTAGCCTTGAAACACCACACAGCGTGAAGACTGCAACAAAATTCCCAAAGCTAAAGTAATGAGTAATAATAATATAAAAATCTAGTCAAATATTTTAGAGAATCAACATATCAGCAAATATTACAGAATCCTGCCTTTTTCATAAAAGAATAAAAAAATTAAGAACTAATTATTAATCTGTATAACCTGAAAATAGCAACTAACAGAGAGATATTAATATATGAAAGGAAACACAACCAAGGAGATAAAATGATAAACTTATTGTTTCTTCTGAGTTCATAATACGATTTCTCAAACAAGAACTTGCAGATGAAAGCCAAAATAATATTTAAACTAAAACATATACACTTAAATATCTGCAAATAAGAGGGCAAGGAATTAATTTTTAACTTTTCAAAGTAACCAAAAAACCCTCACATATTTGAGTAGATAGGAGATTTCTCTGTCTACTTGTCTACCATTCATAAATACAAATCCATTCATCTGTTACTTAAAATGAAAATGTTCCATTAATAGTCTACTGGTGCTCCATTTCAGGAGAACTTATACATAAGTAGAGAATTGCCTTAATAAGACGTAAGATCTAATTGCCTTCAAGTTTGTTTTGCTGCTTTGCTGCTGTTTTCTGGTGTAAAATTACACACAACCTGTAAGGGATGCCAGTATGTCACTTTTTTTTTTTTTAACATGTGAACGTAGAGCTACAAGGTTATACATCTCTTTACTTTCATTCTATTCTATCAGACCATAACTAAATCAAATAAACAGAATCTCTGGAAGGTGAGTCAACAGTACAAAAAAAAGTAACCTGACAGAGTCAGAAAATAACCTGACAGAGTCAGAAAGTAACCTGACACCCTGTCAGTCAGGGTGTAGTAGTAGTCTGATTAAATGGTGGCTGCAGTCCTCCTGGAGTGATGGGTTTGTTGGAGCAGTGATCCCCCAGATCCGATTCTCTCCTGAAGGTCCAGCAGCAGCTCTTGTCCTCAGGGAATCCAGCAGGCAAAGGGCTCCCTGTGCTGGTCCAAACCCCAGTTTATAT
>NW_008671681.1:290-4177 GCF_000695815.1 Acanthisitta chloris | reverse complement strand
GATCACTGCCCCACCTGCTTTAACAGCTTGTGGAGATGATAATAGAATACATATCATGGATACCCCCCACACTGCAACCCGGGACACATACAAAGCATGAATTATTTTTTTTTAAGTTGCAGTGAGCTTCCTCCAAGACATTTCCTGATTAATTTATTTATGCAGAGGTCACAACATCTGAACTCTTCTGAAGAATTGCTCCTGTGAAGTGTCATATCTTGCCTTGCACTTCAAAAAGCTGGTTTCATCATGAATTACCAATATCTGCTCAGCTGACACAAATCTTTTTTTTTCCTTGGAGTGTGACAACATATCCATTTGAAGCACATCAGTACCAAATTAAAAGCACATTCTGCCAATAGCTATATGTGAATCCCCTCCAAATGTGATTATAAATCATCCTTAAATGCTGACTTTACTAATAGTAATCAGCTTACACAAGTGAGAAAATTTTATTGCCTTCCTATATCCTCCCAGGATCTTTCAAGGTCAAAATATTTCGAGGCTGTACATTAAGATACTCTCCCAGCAAACAAGCAACAAAACTTCTCATTAGTGGTTTTCAAAATTAAACTATGACAAAAGACCCCTTTGAACCAATTGAAGCAAACTCATTGTCAAGGGTGATGCTGGTAACCAGCACAAAAGCACATCTGTTAGGTAGTATCACAGAGATTTGAAAGCACATTTTTAATCTCAGCATTTAGCTTTCCTGTTCTGCCACATGTAGATACTTGTCTACCTCAAAAGCACTTTGAATACTTCATGCACAGTTGTCCTGATGCAAATATCATTATTTCTAGAATCAGAAATACCATGACATGATTTTATTTAAAAATACCTTCAAAAAATCAAACACAAAAAACTTATACATGCTAATAGTACAGAAGTCCAGACAGCTCACTGAGAAGTAGCAAGAATTTTTTTACAATATTTCTGCTCTTATTTTGGAGGAAGACTGAAAAATAATAATCATAAAACTACAGATAAGCATCAATGCAAGTTTTTATCTCCAGTTTTGAGTTGTGAATCAATATAATTTTTGAAGCTGTAGCTAGGCACATCCTGATGTACTTTATATTTTTGCAGCAGTTCTTACAATTTAGTTTCTTTCCTTAAATGATGATGACCTGATATCCTCATGGCCATTACAAAGACAAGTCGTCTTTTGTGAATAGCAATATGTAGTTTACATGTATAACTTTAGCCAAGAGATTAAGTTTTCATAGAATCATATAATCACACAATTTAGGGGTTGGAATGGACTTTACAGATCATCTAGTCCCAACCCCCTGCCCTGGACAGGGACTCCTCCTCACTAGATCAGGTTGCTCAAGGCCTCATCCAATCTGGCCTTGAACGCTGCCAGGGTCAGGGCAGCCACCACATCCCTGGGCAACCTGTTCCAATGTGTCACTGGCCTTATAGCAAAAAACTTAACATCTCTACAATTACCTTTTCCCCAGTATGAAAATTAGTCACGTTTCCTCTAATCTTACTAAAAATTAGTCATGTTTCCTGTATTTAAACCTGCTATTTCAGCTATGCCTCTGCCTGTGGGTTCTGCCATGTATACTGTTGCATTTGAAGAAATTCAACAGAGGGATTCCATTTTCACAAAAGGCAGACCTGTTTTTCCCTAATAGAGTATATTGATGTGTCTATTATTTAATACTGGTTTGAATACTTTCTGTCAGTTTTGACTCTTGCTAATTGTGCTATAGGACTTGGAGGTACTGGTGGGTGAGACAATGGACATGCTCCAGCCATGTGTGCTGGCAGCTCAGAAGCCTCATGTCCTGGGCTCATCTCCATAGTGTGGGCAGCAGACAGGAGGGGATTGTGCCCCTCTGCTCTGTTCTGCTGAGACCTCACCTGCAGTGCTGCTTCCAGCTTTTGGGATCTCCAGCAGAGGAAGGACATGAGCCTGTTGGAACGAGTCCAGAGGATGCATCAAGATCATCAGAGGGATGGAGCACTTCTGCAATGAAAAAAGTTTGAGAGACTTGGGATTGTTTAACCTGGAGAAGAAAAAGCTTCCGTGTGACATAATTGCAGTCTTCCAGTACCTGAAGGGTCCTGCGGGAAAGATGGAGAAGGGCTTTGGACCAAGGCCTGGAGTGACAGAACAAGGGGGAATAGCTTTGCACTGGCAGAGGGAAGATTTAGATTAGATATTTGGAAGAAATGCTAGACCGTGAGGGTGATGAGGTACATCTCTCTTGAAATGGGTTGGTGAGGTAGGATGACATCAAGGCCACATAACACATCCCAGCCCAAAATTTCTGGTATCAGCACTGAATGTTTCAGAAACTGATATTTCTGCTAGGATTACTCACAATAGGAGTGAATTCTAAATCATACGTCCTTATTAAAATGAGACTGTTTTACTTTGGGTACTTATTTAGTGAGGATAATATTAAACACTGCATTATAGGGCATAAAAACTCTGATCAATAAAAAAGCAGCAAAAAATAAGCTACTGCCTGAGCAGTGGTGATGAGACACTTACTGCCGACAAACAGAATATGGCACCAACAAGCAAGACATTTATTTGAAATTGGAAAAAAAAAAGGCAAAAATTAGGTAGGAAAAGGTGCTAATAGGAGCCTGGATAAGCTCAGAGACATCACAGCTGCTTGCTTGAAAAAACAATTTTCAGACTTAAATTCAAAGTCGTTAATTACTTTGGGCTGAAAAAATGATGTGAAAGCTCAAAAAAAAGAAATTGCATACAATGGGAGAAAACAATACCCATTTTATCTAAGCTACACTATACCATATTTCAGCAAGTCTAAAGTTAAAATGACAGAAATATCAACAAGAAATATGGGCAAACACCATTAGGAAGTTTTAGAAGCTTATTAAGAATTAAATTAAAACAATAATGTGAATTCAAAAATATCTAGTATTTCCTTTTGCTTGTGAAATGAGAAAAGGGGCTATATTTTTTAGGGGAGTATTTTATACCTCTGACTTTAGAAAGTAATCAACTGCAACTAGTTTCAATGAATCAGAGTTGGATACCCTAAGATTTAAATATCCTGGAAAACTATAGCATAGGAGAATCTATCTTGAGCTAAGCTATAAGCCCTATCTAAGAAATTCTTATGACCTCGAAGATGTGAAAAGACTAAAAGAAATGTCGTTATATGCCCAACAATTATGGGGTTTGGTTTCTTTCTGAAATAATTAAAACTATTTAAGTGTTGATGAAGTATAACTACATTTTCCCAAAGGAGTTAGTTGAGTTCCTCATGATGTATTCCTCTAAGTTTGTATTTAAATTGAATAACAACTGAAAAAAAGAGTTCATTAAATTGTTTAAGATCTGGTTAATTAGTGATTCTAAATGTTACTGTGTGAGTAACATTAAGCATCTTTGAGCAAAACCAGTTCTACTACAATTCTATAGAAATTGTTTTATGGTCCGATACCAATAGCATCAACCCAAACCCAAAATAACAAAAAAAAAATGATACAAACTTCTCCCAAAATCCAAACAAACAAACCTCAAATCAAATAAAAAAACCCCCAGCCAATACCAATACAACAGAAGAATGCTTGTATGATAAGTTTTGAGGATGAGAAATATTTCCTGAAGTATGATAGATCAATGGAGGTGTCAGACCAGAGAGCGTTGATTTGTCTGATTCTTTTGGAAGGTGACCACTTACAGGATGGTGTGAAGACATTGAAAAAGAACAGAAGCATAGGATTTATGCTATGCAAAACACTAAGTAGGCACAGATAAACCACAACAAAGCCAAATTAAGTATTTTCATTCTAAAGTGAGATCATATATGATTCCTGAATATATAAAACCAGAATATTTTATAAAGACTGAGAAATCACAATGCTGAAATTACCTTCCAGTCTCTCTAACA
>NW_008671681.1:0-269 GCF_000695815.1 Acanthisitta chloris | reverse complement strand
GACTCTACAACATAAAATATTATGAATTAAACAGGTTATAGAACACACCACTACAGTGCCTTGTGATTCAGTGGTACATTGGTACCTTCTACTTTCTGTCCCTAGAATATATTCAGACTTTTTAAGACCATATTCTTTATTCTAATGTAGGTATTTTACACTCAACAAATAGATATGAAACAGTGACCACTTAGGCACTGTAAGATGTACCAATGAATCTAGAAATACATTCTGGCTTCAGATCTTATGAACTATTAATTCTATCTCAA
>NW_008671680.1:1645-2494 GCF_000695815.1 Acanthisitta chloris | reverse complement strand
ACAAATTTCCTGGTATTCTGCATGACAGCGCAAGGAGTCTTTTATTGTTAGGACCTCTATTTGCCGTCCTAGCAAATCCACTGTATCTTTTAAAGTATTTAATTTTAATTCAATTTTCTCATCCCAGTCTTCTTGTAATTTAAAAGTCTGTGAAATATTTGCAGATAAGCTATTTACAAAAGCAGCTGTTTGAATACTACTAGATAAAGATACAGAAGCAACTGTGGTTACTGCAATTGCAGTAATTAGAGCAAGAATTCCAGTAACTATTAATCCTACCACTCTTTTCTGTCTACTCAATAATTGTTTAGTCACTAACTCTAATACTTCACTTCCACTGTCAGCATACCAGTCGTGTGTTAGATTTACTGGGATAAATATATACTCAGGCTGTTTTACTATCAAAAGAGAAGAAGTACTACTATTAACACAATTAGAGATAATGCAGTTAGTGCAGTTGATCATATCATTCTGCTTTGTCAGATTTCCACTAATGAAAGCATATGGGTCAGGTACACATGCCTGTGCATATATACGAGTTATATTTGATGTCGCTGACATTGCCCAGACATGGTTGACCTCTGTCCATGTGACGTTAGTCTTGCGAGCCTGAATTTCTCCCATTGCTGCAGTAACCTTCCATAATTGGGTGAAAAACGTTTCATTGTTCATGGTCCAAATGCCATAGGTTAAATTTACAGGTTTTTCATTATCTATTGTGTTCCAATCACAAAAAGATATCTGCTGTGACTTTAAACATGTTATTTGATTGACATGGCATAGACGCCAATTAAGACCAAATGATCCTCTTATGGGACCATTACGGCAAGGGGGAATGCCCGGAGGAAA
>NW_008671680.1:905-1630 GCF_000695815.1 Acanthisitta chloris | reverse complement strand
TAAAAGATGGATAATACATATCCACAGCCCAATGTATGCCAGCTGAAACGTTAGTGTCCCAATTATGTTGCTTCATTATATGAACACAATCTGGAATTGTTTTATTCTTTTGAAAGCAAATAGGTACATCATCAGTTTTTCCACTATAATTAAAATGAGCAAGAAAGGGCTTAATATGACGACTAGAATCAGGTCCTAAAAAGGTTGTTTGATTATTATACACTGGAATGTCCACGTTCTCCTTCCAAGTGACAGGATGAATGACCGGTGGAGCTGGAACAAATGTCCAATATTGTGTTTGTTCTGCAGCACAGCCGCGCTGCAAGATCCAGAGAACACTCAGCAACAGGGTAAGAAAGTACATTGCCTGCATATCAGGAGGGAAGCGCCGTCGCATCAGGGAGTTTCTCTGCATTAGGGTCAGTCGTTGCATCCTTCTCCGCAGTTTTCCCATCCTTGTTTTGGGCATGCCTCACACAGCGTTCCGGAATCCAACGTGGAGAGGGTTCGTCTGTTGGAAAAACACAAACATATCCTCGACCCCACATTAGAACAGGATCTGGGCCTCTAATTTTATTATCCATAGGGTCTTTCCAATAGACTAAAGGTCTTTGTGTCCCAGCTGAACGCCAATGACGATCAGCCGCAGACAAACCATCTGCATCAAGAACTAAAAAATTGAGAACAAAAAGAGCGTGAGCTAAAAGTGAAGACGGTGTATCATT
>NW_008671680.1:0-818 GCF_000695815.1 Acanthisitta chloris | reverse complement strand
TGTCCTTGTGGGTTGTAAGGAATACCTGTTTTGTGATAGATTGAAAATTGAGCACAAAAATGTTGGAATTTGGTACTAGAATAAGCAGGTCCATTATCTGTTTTTAAGGTTTTTGGAATTCCCAAAGTAGCAAAACAGTGCAAAAGATGGGTAACAACATGAGAGAATTTTTCTCCAGTTAAAGCCGAAGCTACTGCAAAATGTGAAAAGGTATCAATAGTAACATGTACAAATGATTGTTTACCAAAGGAGGGAACATGTGTGACATCCATCTGCCAAATGTCGTTTGGCAGAAGTCAAATGCGGAACAGGTAAAAGTGAAACACAAGAAGAACATCCTTTCACAATTTCTCGAGCTTGCTGTTTAGAAATATGACACAGCTTCTGCAAGGAGCGTGAGGGTAAATGGTGCAATTGATGCAAGCGTGTAGCTTCCTGCACATTAAAAGCTGAAATTTTTGTTAACTGATCAGCTTTCTCATTTCCTTGTGTGAGAGGACCTGGTAGTTTAGTATGACTACGTAAGTGACCCACATATATAGGATGATCTCTCTGGAAAAGAAGTGATTGTATAAGTCCAAGATGTTGTTGTATAAATGAAACCTTTGAACGAATAATCGGAACAGTCTCTAACCACCGTAGGGCTTGCACTATATATAAGCTATCTGTGAAAATATTTAATGCTTCGGGATACTTACAAATTGCTTGATAAACGGCATAGAGTTCAGCCATTTGAGCAGAAACATTTTCAAGTTGCCAAACATATTCATCATCTGGGGTAATTAAAACTGCTCTGCCATTAGATGAGCCATCAGTAA
>NW_008671679.1:8413-13430 GCF_000695815.1 Acanthisitta chloris | reverse complement strand
CTAGCCTAAATTTCTGCTCCTTTGATTTAAATCCATTAATTTGAATTCCTTGAACTCCTTCAGGGATGGTGACTCCACCTCCTCCCTGGGCAGCCCCTTCCAATGCCTGACAACCCTTTCCATAGCAAAATTCCTTCTGATGTCCAACCTGAACCTCCCCTGGCACAGCCTGAGGCAGTTTCCCCTTGTCCTGTCACTTGTTCCCTGGGAGCAGAGCTAACATGCATCAGTAGATGTCATCAGCTGTCAGATACCTGTCAGCAGATGCTGACAAGTATTCCCCAACTTCACAAAATTGAGTAATTTTGCTGTTTATTTTGGTTTAAATAACTTAAGATGTGACTGCCACTCCCAGACTCACAGCAGACCAGGCACAACCATATGTCCCACATGTGTGGGGTTAATCAGGCCTCTGTGACCTGCCCAGGGCTCTCTCCCCACCAGACATCTCTCCTCCTCTCCCTACTGCTGCTATGTACACCCCAACCCTGCTTTGTGTCACATCCACCTTGCTTCTAGTGAGGGTTGGGCTTGGGTCAGGCTAGACACCACCATAAACGGGGCAGTTTTTGGTAAACAAAGAACTTGGGCTCAGTTTTACTTCACAGATGGTGTTCCCAGCCTTGGTCTTGCTTGAAGAGCTTCCCCATACTTGATGGACTGCTCTTTGGCACAGGATGATGTACATGTGAGGACCTGTCCTGATAAAGACACAACTGAATTATTTGCAATCACCTCTGTGCTTGTGTATCTAATTGAAAAGCAAACATTAATCTGTCAAAGTAACTGATATTCTTGCCGTCTCCATAATTATCCCCCATAAATGTCTGTCAGCTGTACAAGGCTCACATATTGCCATCCATCCTAACAGGAGATAGGCTGCTTGCCTGGCTCGTGCAGGTGGGCTTGGTGCTTGCTTCTGGCTTCAACAAGGTGATGATGATTTACATCACAGAAAACATGTTCTGATAAATGTAATAGCTGGTAGGTAATTGATTTCTCAGTAAAATTCAGCTGAGTGAGTGTCATGATTCTTGAAAAACACAGCAAAGTGGCTCCTTAAAGTGATGAATCACACTTCTGATTGCATTTATGTCAGTCTTGCATCAACGCAGCAGTGAAATTTGTTGGCTGTAGGTTCAGCTGTACTGACGCTGAACTCAGCACTGATTTAAGTGATCTAAATTATTTAAGTGGTGCTAACTCTAGCTCTGCTGTCCCAGAGCTGTCTGTGCAGCCCCAGGAGGGACTGGATCTCAAAGTCACAGAGGACCTGGTTCACTGTCGATAGAGTTTGAATGGAAAGAATCAAGCATCCAGCACAGGTACTGAGGATGGGAAGCAAGTGAGTCCCAAAAAAGCAGAAAAAGGACTTTTATCATGGCTGTGTTGTGTGTTGAGTCAGTAGAAGAAAGGTGGAAGTCACTAACAGTACAGAATTAAATGCTGAAGTGCAATGCTCCAGCACATAGCAATGGGTACTTGGGGACTCTTGGGGACTCAGCCTCACAGTCACAATTGTGCTGCACAGGAACATTGGGATTTTTGTTGCAGTTTTAGCAGAGAAAAAATGGAGTTTATTTTTTTGCTTAAAGGAAAAAATTCATTTTCCCTATACACACATACTCTGCAGGAACTTGAACAGTGGGAATGCTCTCATCTCTGCAGGTGTTGGGATGGGGAGGATGCTGCCCCAGTGGATAACTCTGGGAAATTATTTGCTCTGCTGTCTGATATCTCTTGACTGCACCTTCAACCATAATTATAAGTTGTCAAAAAACTGCAACAGATACTGATATTTTGCCAAGCTTATTCTTGGAAAATGAGTTATACCTGGGCTTGTACTATAAACAGCAGCAAGAGCTCATCAGGAGATTCTCAGTACAATGAATATTGAAAATGCTGCCACACCAACAACCAGAAGCTTAGCAGCCTCTGTGGGTTTGAGCTGCTCTTGGTTTGTGGTGTATTGCCAGTATCAGGGGAGGTTTTGGCTGCCACTTGATATCTGAGAGTTCCCCTGTAATTCTTCTGTTTTCAGTTCTTTTCCTGTAGCCTCGTCAGAATGACCAAATTAGCTCAAATTAGTGCTAGGTTTTTTTTGTGTGCCCACTTTGCCTGAACAGTTTGCTATGGCAAGATCATAGAATCATAAAAGGATTTGTTTTGGAATGGAACACCTTCCACTACCCCAGGTTGCTCCAAGCCCCATCCAACCTGGCCTTGAACATCTCCAGGGATGGAGCAGCCACAGCTTCTCTGGGCAACCTGTGCCAGTGCCTCATCACCCTCAGAGCAAAGAACTTTTTCCTTATATCTAATCTAAGAGGGAAATATTTGTGCTGTATTTCTGAAATTGTCAGATTCTTGTAAAGCTACTAATCTTGGAAGCTGATAAAAGAGATGGGCAATCCAATTTCCTGTTTCAGGGTATAACACTGTTCCTTAAGCAGTTAACAGCACAAGAGGCATCATTTTCACAGAAACCTCCAAAGCTTTAAGTTTTCTGTTGCCACGAAAGCAATATTTTCTTCAATACACCTTGTCTCCCCAAGGTCCTTCAAAATTTCTGTTTACATGAAACACCTTATTCAAGAGAACATAGTTGAGAGGTTTCAACCAGCTCTCATTTTAGACAAATAAATTAACACAACTCTCTTTACCCTGCAGAATAAAGATTTCTTTGTTAGCATGTTACCTGCTGCTGCCAAGTCTATTTGCTTTTGAGTTACTTGAGAGTATCTTGAGTTAGTTGTGGCTGATCTACCCCTTACCTGATCTTTAAGGTCCCTTCGAAGCCAAACCACCCTGTGATTCTATGATCAGTGGTGCTTGATTGGGTTGTGCTGTGCAAAGCAGAACTGTAGAGAAAATAAGAGGTTGTGCAAGTTCCTTCACACCCACCACTTGCACTGTTTGTGATTATTATTTCATATTATCACCACTGGATCCTGTTTAGCAGCACACATGTAATTGAGCTAAAAGTTCTGCTGATTCAATTATGTTTCCACAAAGTGGAGAAGAGGGTGCACAGTGCAAAAGTTCCTAAATTTCCTGTCAAAACAGGTGTATGATCACAATATCTGCAGTGGTAACTGGCCTGCCCCAGCTCCTCAGCTGTAATAAGAGTCATTTAGGGATTTTCACAAGCCTTTTGGAGATGGGCTAACTCACTATCAATTATTTCGTGGCTACCCTTAGGAAAAAAAATGCCTGTTAAAAACGGATTAAAGAGAATAGGTTTCTATATTTAACAAGGCCAGACAATATTAATATGCAAGTGCAGGGACATGGCTAATGAATAGGATTTGTTATTACTAAGGCAATCTATAACTTCTTTGAGTGCCACAAGTGGTGGGGAAGTCACTGCTGAAGTGACTGGAATTAATGAGCTGTCTCAGGAATTTTATCAAGTTCTCTATAAAAGTCTTTCCCTTGCTCCTGAGGAGATGGATATATTCAGAGAGAGGCAGAGAAAAATTTTCTTTGTATCTGCTTAAAGGTTGAATGATCATGAACGCTACAAAACCCCTGAGCTTAGAAAGCTCTTCATGCTGAATTTTTATGGGAGCTTTGAACAGCATCAGTCCCATTAGCAAAGAAATACATCTAACCTCTTCAATCTGCTGGTTTACCTCCTAGGGCTCCAATCTGTCAGGATTCTTCAGTGTGTGAGCAGTAACGTGAATAGTCCGGACCAGGAATGGGCTTTGATGTAGTTTTTTAATAAAGACACTAGTTTGCAGCTTGCACAAAGCCCTTATTGCTTCATGTTTTCCCAGGGACACATTGATTGAACCATCCTACAGCAAACTGATTATTTATGTAGCAATTCTAGGAGTTTTAAAGGAAAACAAAAGCCCAAGATGTATTTTATCAATGGCTGGATCTCAGGTGAAGCTGTCCAAGGTGTATTTTATCAATGGCTGGATCTCAGGTGAAGTTGCCTCATTTCTTTGGTAACTACACTGAGGGTGAGGAAGAAGTGAAATCCCACTCTTCCCTCCTGTAGGGGAAAGCTGATGGTCACAACTGTCAAATGAAGTAGATCCCTCTCCATATGTCCTATCTTGCAGTAAGGGGAGGGTAAATGCATACTTACTCAAGTAGCTGTGCAATGTCTGGCTCAGAGACAATTTATTCACATGCCCATGACTCAAAATGGCATGTTCTCTTACATCAGAACTCTTGGGGAGGGCTTGGGTGCATATTCACCTCCTTCTTCTCTGCTGAGCTCTTAGTTCGAGCGAGAGCTCACAGAGGGGCATCACACTTCTTTAAAAAGTATTTTCTTCAAGATATTGAAAGGTCTCAAAGGCTCAGGGTGCATGTTTGAGTGAGTGTATATATGCATGTATTCATAATTTCCTGTGGCAACTGTCATCCTCTTTTTATTAAAAATTTCTCACGCATATCTACAGATATATATAAATTGCATGTAGGAGTTGCTCTCTCCTGTATCCTAAGAAGAGTGCAGAATAAGTAAGGGAAGATACAGGCCAGAAATGTGCTTCCCTGACATTAATACCATGCCTGTGTTTAAAAGTGCCACCTATAATTAGATAGCATGGGCAAAGAACAACAATCTTTTTCTTGGATTTTGGTCCTCTCTTGCAGTCAGGACTGTGGGTCACTTCCTAGCAAGTACAGGAACCTGCTAGACTGCAGTGGGTGGATCTCTGGCAGCTGAGGGTCTCTGCTTCCCTCTGGGAAGCAGTGCTAGGGGAACTCTGCTCTGAACACTGCTGAGATGTAAGTGGAGAGAAGAGGGCCAAGGGCAGGTTTGCATGGCAGCCCCATCCTCCAGTTTAATCCAGACACAACTGAGTCACTGCTGTCAGCATTGAGCCCTGCACAGGGACAGCATGTATCTGTGAGGTTACCTGCTGTCCACAGACAGATAACCCCAGGGCTTGGAGCTGGACTCCTCCAGGAGAGAAAAGTCCATCTCCCTTCCACAGAAGAATGCAGGGACCAAATGCACTTCAAGTATGAGCTTCTAGCAGGCACTAGTGAC
>NW_008671679.1:4023-8391 GCF_000695815.1 Acanthisitta chloris | reverse complement strand
AAACCTTATGAACCATGATCTGACACCTTTTCCACAAGCTTTGGAGGAGCTGTGCTGAAGCAGGGAGGATTAGCCTCGAGGCAGGGCATGAGCAAGGACAGAAACTGGGGCTTGTTCATCACTCAGCTGATCACTTCTCATTCCAGGGCTAGTTATGCGATATGTTAATTTGAACTGGCAGCAGATTTCGCATAAATACATCTCAGAACACCAGTCAGCCCTAACATTTGCCATGGAATTTAGTTTTCATATTATTAAAACCTTATAATGAAGTTTTACAGTGCAGATCTTACTTCAAGCTTTGCTGCACTGACATTCAATGCTAGTAGAGAATACACTCACTCCAGAGGGTGAAGGGCAGGATTTTATTACTGTTAAGTGTCCTGTGCTTGGCCTTAACTTCTTCTCAGTGTAGGACGCTAAGAAGTGCAGGGGTTATGTCCATAGGATTTGCAGCATCCTTCTTTTCCTTCTATGTGGCAGAAGTGCCTAGAGCTTTCACACAGGAATGAAACATTTACTGTTGATGATACTGGAACCATTCCTATGACACCTTCTTTTTGTCTATCATATATTTATTTTATCCTCTCTTTAAAAGAGTAATTCCACCAAAATGGTTATCACTCTTCAGCGAATCTTTCCTGGATAGGTTGCATTTCCCTTCTGAAACCATAAGCATCTGTGGAAAATATCTTCCCTGTGTGTCCATGGAGGCTGAGCTGCTGCTGCAAACAGCACTGGTTTTGTTCCTGCTGTTTTATGAGGGAGATGCCAGAGGGGAAGGGGGCACAGTGCCCAGGGAAGGCAGGCACACCCAGTCAGTGAAGCAGCAGCTGGTGGAGGAATTGAACCACAGGGGCTGGAGGACTGGGAATGAGTGAACTTGCTGCCCAGCAGCTCCTGTAGTTGGGATTGATGCCTTAACCTCTTCTGCTAATCACAGCTTTTCTCTTGCCACCCAGCCTGATGTGGCAGGTCACTGCAGGGTGTGATGCTCCAGGGCAGGGCTCTCTGCTCCGAGGGATGCCTGCAATGGGTAGCATTGTGGTAAGCTCACTACCTGACAGGCTTCACCTCCTATCTTCCAGTGCATGTGACAGTGATGCTGGGAATACTGACTCTGTGTAATTAAGATATAGCATGTCTCATTCAGCGAGTTTTTATTCCCAAATGTTGCTTCTGCTGAGCTCTGTGGGGACCTTTCCCTTGAGCCAGGCCTGAAGGGTAGAAATATGTTCTCAGAAATGCATGCCAGTGTGGGTGATTTTCTTGGCAGTGAATGTGTCTGTGCAAAGTTTGAGCATCCCTGGATGACCCAGGGCAAGGGATGAGGGAAAAGCCTGTATGCTGATCCTCACTGGAGACCTGTGCTGGAAAAGGCAGGGAGGTGAGGAGGGGGCATGCCCTGGCTGATGTTTTCTCCCTCTTGTAGCAAGGGCAAGACTGGCTGTGTAAACCAGGCAGCACATTTTATAATCCTGGATCTCAGGAGTTTGGAGGGAGCTGCACATTCCTGCCTCAGGCAGGTAATATCAGCTGCCCTGAGCATTTCCTGCTGCAACCCATATGTCCCAGGACCAGCCAGCAAACACATGTCTGGATGTTCACTGCTGTGTCAACTGAATGGTCACAGTCTGTGGAAATTTCCCATAATCAGTTTGTCATTTCTGTTAACCTTTTTTTCAGTCTGGACTTGACTTGAAGCAAGTTGACCTAATAACACCACTTACTAGGGGTATTTCCACCACAGTCCTGGGATGTGCAGTGGCTGCTGTAGTGTAGGGGAGTTTTCAGCAGCAGAGTCACCAAGGAGGTGATGCTGGTGTGTCTGGTACCTGCACAGTCAGGGTTCATCCCCGATTGCCTCTTGGTGTGTGTGCTGGTGGCTGCTCTGCTTCCCTCACCCTGCCTTGCTGCTGGGTGAAGCACAGGCTTGGAGCACGTGAGCCCTTGCAGGCACAGAAGGTCCTGAGGGACTTCATGTCTGCAACATCTGAATGCTTTGTCTGAATTCCTGAATGAAGAAAAAGTAAAGTGAACCACAGTTTGATTCTGCAGCAGCTCAGAAGCAGAAGATAGGGAAAGGATAAGCTTCATCTTGGTTTTAATATTTCTGATACTGCAAACTGCTGAGTTCTTGGCCTATTTATGCTCTGTGAAGTTTTATTATTTAAAATGTATTTCTAAATTTCAGGTAATAACTAAGTAAATCCCCACTCGTACTTGAGGTACCTTCTAAACAGGGTTTAGCAAAGCTTCTCAGTCATACTGGGCAATAGCTGGACCAAAGATTTGAAGGTGGAAAATGTTAAAGCAGCACCAAGTTGGCTTCAGTGTGATGGGAGAAAGCCTAGTGAGACACTTGCTGGCCTCAGGATGTCCCCATGCCATGCTATGACAGAGGAATCATTGAAGATGAAAAGAAAGCTCACTTCTCATTCACGAAAGGACTTTACTGAAATTTCCTCAAAGTTTTAACAGGCAAGAAACACATCTTAATAAGCAAGAAGCAGAGAAAACCTCCCTAAAACTTTAATCGCTGGTCTCTAACTCTGGAACTGGCAGTCTCATTTTTAATGGGTCTCCTGTACAGATGGATCATCAGCCACTGAAGAGACCAGTTGATAATTAAAATGCTGGCAATTCCTTAATTACAGGCACTGCTACAATATAATTCACCACGCTAATTGTTTGCCTTTTTGATGTGGAGCTTGAGTAATTATTTTTCTTCGAGATTTTCAAATAACACACTATTGGGAAGGAAATAGTCCTCATGTCAGTCTGCTGGTGTGAGGAATGTGCTGTGCTGGTGCAATGCACAGTGTGAGTGTTAAGCAGGTGACTCTGCAGGCAAAACTGCTTCCAGAAAGAAAAGCATCCAGGTGAGGTTTTCAGCCATGCAGGCTGACAGAAGAGTAGGATCTGACATGATAAATGTTGGGATTGGTCTCTTCCCTTGGCTGCTGGAAAGCCAGGGTTGCTGTACTGATGGTAGGGAGGTAATGATGCTGTCCAAGAGCTCAGTTCCTGTGTTATGTGAATCTTTATCTCTTCATCTCCTGTTTTGCTGCAAAAAAACCCCCAGGGCACCATCAATAAAGAAGATTTTTTATCCTGTTCAATGCTTTGTCTAAATGAGCAGTAGCAGAATTGTACTCTAACTTTGGGGGTTAAAAAAATTTCATAATGGAAATGGCCAAGCATTGGAACAGGGACCCAGAGAGGCTGTGGAATTCCCATCCTTGGGAACACTCAAATACAGGCTTAGAGCAACTTCACCTATAGCTGAAGCTGTCCATACTCTGAGCAGGAGGCTGGACTGGAGACCTCCAAAGACCCTTTACAGCCAAAATCATTGAATGATCCTATATGGCCAGTTTTGGTACCTTCCTTTTACTTGTGAGCTAAGAAAAGGCAAAGGTAAGCAGGTACCTGGTGTGCAGGGGGGAACAGGAGGGACCTGGAGTGCACACCAGGAGCTAGTCTGCTGTGGAGCCCTAGGAACAGATACCTCAGCATGATTCAGTGTCTTTCTGGCTTCGGCACACCATCCATGGAGCTTTTCAGCATTTTAGCAAACAAACACAACTTGCTGCTGTTTCACTCCCTGGGAATTGCTGCTGAAATTAATGAGCAGGAGAAGGACAGGGTGCTGAACCCAGCCTGCTGCATCTGACGTGGCTAATGACAGGCACAGCGACAGGCAGGGAGCAATTTGGAGATAACACAACTGGGAACCTTTCTTGTCTCGTTTGCACTGACGTATCCATGTAATCAGTTCATTTTGGCTGGTTACTGTTATTTCTTCTCAGTGAAATTGCTGCTCTCTGCACCATGTGCCTGGTCTCTTCCCCCACCACTCCCCTGAGAGATGAGCAATTGTAAAGCAAACAAGCGGAGGAAGTTTGACAATGAATGGTAAGAGGACAATGCGAAACAGCAAGGTAGCTGAACTTTCCAGTGCTTCCCCAAGTGTCAAGACAAATAATAACAAGTATTTACTCCTCCACAGTGGCTCTGTGTTTGTGGTGCTGGTGGAGGCGTGGGAGTGGAAGCAGCAAAGAGGGCTCTGGGCTGGCTTGATTGAGAAGCTGTAGTAACAATGGGTGTGAGGCTTTCAGCTACAGTTGAAAAAAAATGGGAGTCATTGAGATGTGTGTGTTGATTTAACCAGCTTAAGCTTCCAGGAGTGCTTTTGTACAGTGTGCCCAGCAGTCTGCAAGGTCTCCAGCTGCAGGGTGTCTGTGTGTGTGTGCAAACATACACATATGTCTATGTACATGCACATACAGAGGCTATAAGTCTAGCCTTGGAGGATGAGAACGAGAAAGAGACAATCAGCTCACAGTTAACTGGCTTTGCTTTTCC
>NW_008671679.1:0-3988 GCF_000695815.1 Acanthisitta chloris | reverse complement strand
CCAAGACAATAACCCTGCTGGCTCACATCCCTTTGTGGTCATTCCCTGCGGGCAGTGCAGTGATTTGATGCTACAGCCTGTCTTTGAGCACTCTGCCCCGAGGATTTGTTGTGTTCTAGCTGTTTGTCCCTATGGAGCTCTGTCCCGCGGTTTCTGTTCGCCCCCAGCCAGGCTTGGTCTGCTGCTGACTACATGCAGGTTACAAGGTTTTTCAAATCCCCTGCTTGCTACTTGCATTAGCAGGAGAAAGTAAATATTCCCCGTGCTTTTTAGCGATTCTCATCCTCAGGCGCTGTTAGTGGCCATAAACCATCTATCAGTTGGCAGCAGGCTACGGTGGGAATTGGCACACTTGATAAGCCCATGACATCGGATTAAAAAGCATCCACAGGCCAAGTAAACACTGGCAAAGCCCAGGCCTGTGGGAGCAGGGAGCTCCAGGCAGAGCCTGCAGCCACTGGCTGCATCGCTGAGCTTGGGTTTGCACAGTGTAGCCTCATTGCTGGTCCTGCAGCCCAAACTCCGTGCAAACACTGTGCTGCCAAACAGACCTGCTGCTTCCCTGAGAATTTTGCTCTCTAACCACGCTATGATGATTTTGTCCATTCTCTCTTTACTTTATCTGAGTGGTTTTGCAATCTCCCTGCATCCTTTTCAGCGCAGACCCTTAGCCAGCTAGCAGGAACAGTGTGTGATTTTCTTCTTAAATCTTGCTTGTCGGGTGCTAGCTGCAGCCCTTATATGATGTCTAGCAAATCAGCATCATGTGAGAGGCCTGAAACAGAGATGAACAGTCTTCTTTCATTGTATATTACATTATTTGGTGTACAGGCATACCAGCATTAGCTGATGCACTTGTAGGATTGGAGTCTGGGTTTAGACCTATCAAGCTTAGGGAATGTCTCTACCTGCATCTTGAGAGACTATGCAGTGGAGCAGAAATCCCTTTTTTACATCTCTGGATTCAGTAAATATGTTGGCTATTTAGTAGGTTGGAGCAAGAAGATTACACAGGGTTTTTTTCCCCATGTGCCTTGGAATTCTTTGCCATCCCTTGGTGTGCTTAGTGCAGCAGCTGACAGATTTGATGGGTTAGGCAGTAAAGAAGAGAGAGAACCCATCACAAGCTAAACACAAACATAATCTGGCTATTCAAAGAGGGATTTGCTGTCTCTTATGCCATTCTCCTGAATGAGCTGTACTGAAAAGTCAAGCCAAACACACCCCAAATATGCTGCTCTGCTCCCCCAGCTCTTCAGCACTGCCTTTATGCCCAGGCAGGTCCTGGAGAGTGCTGCCTGCACAGCTAGCCCAGCTCCTGTCCCCCCTCACTGCCACCCTCTGCACAAGCAAAGGGACCCATGGGCATTGCCAGAGACCACACAATGTACAGGAAGAAAGCTTCTATTGGCTTTGTGGGGTTTTGTGGAGCAGGGAAAAGTTGGTCCTGGGGATTTTGTTCTCTTCATAAGCATGCCAGTGAGTGCTGGGAAGATCCTGCTTTTCTATTTCTATCCTGCTTTTCTATAACAAACTGAATGAATTTGTGCCCCTGACTGGCTGAGTCCTGAGGTGCAAAAGTTCTCTTTCCTTCTGTGAATCCTGCTGCTGTTACATACCAGCAAATAGTTTTGATGCTCTCATTTTATTTGACTGAGGTACAGGTCTCCCAGGGAAAGTTTCTGTCATCAGGGCCATCAGTTTGCCTTCAATCACTTCTCAACTTGCCTCAATAACATGACATGCTGGTATGTCAGAAGGGCAGAGATCTCATGCAGCTCTACAAGCTTTGAAAAATAACCAGCATGTATCATCAGCCACTCCAGGAAAAAGCTCCAGCATAACCTGTCTCCTGACACTGGGGCATTCATGGGTGTGTAGGCAGGTGGTGGATGCTCCCACTACAGTTTTTCCCACTGCAGTTTTGCACTTTGATGAGTACCAGGGAGACTAATGGCATGGATGGCAGGGTGGTGGCCTCAGTACTCCATGGCCCTTCCCATCTCCAGCAGTCACAATAACAGAGCAGAAGGGAATTGATCTGGAGGCTTTCTACAAATTCATGCAGAATGAATCAGAAGATACTGATGTTAACAGGCACTAAGAAAGAAACTAAGACCTTTTTTCCCCCATGCTTCCTGTCAAATAAACTAAAACATCTCCACCTCTCAGCTTCCACTAGGTTGTAAATTTTTCCTGAATGTAACTGAGAGAAACTTCACTGGACAGTGGTGGTTGTTTACATGTGTTGTGTCTAAACTTGTCTCTTATGATTGGTAATCAACCAGAAGCTTTTGGTTTCGGCTTTGAAGCTTAGTGTTGTTTGGGAACTTTCTGGCAACAATACAGAGCTTTAGGGAAAATATATAGTTTGTAATAGGAGCTAATGCACAGGGATTTCAGTGCAGCAAGTTCAGTGTAAAGGTGAACTTTACTTAGGTTCATATAAGGAGATTTAAATGTAGTAATGCTTTATGTAAGAGTCATTGGGAAGGTGGCTGCACTCAACTTGCCCTGCCATGTCATAAATTATATGTTGGTTTTTATTCCAAATGGGCAGCTAGTGGGGCCTATTTGTTCTGTGCAGCACACACTGTTATTTCCACCATGCACTTCTGATTAAACCATTTTGTGTTGAGAAGAGCCCAGACTTTACCTCACTGGAGATAAACCACCGTTTTAAATTCTCATGATGGTGACGTTTTCATTGCAAGCAAACTGGCAAAGCATAAAAAGAGGTTGTTTAGTTAGTTTGTTTTTTATTTTTCCTTTAATGTGAGAGTACTTTAAAAACACGTCTGGGCTGTTGACTATTTCAGGAATTCTCATGCAGTGTAATGCTTTTAGCAAACTTTTGCCAAGTTTCTCACTGTGGTGCTGCAAATTCTGAACATGCCAGTATTGAGCATGCTCCAGAGAAGAGTAATGAGGCTGGTGAAGGGACTCAAGCACAGGTGCCATGAGGAGAGGCTGAGGGAGCTGAGGTTGTTTAGCCTGGAGAAGAGGAGGCTCAGGGGAGACCTTATCACCCTCTACAACTGCCTGACAGGAGGTTGGAGTCAGGTGGGGGTTGGTCTCTTCTACCAGGCAACCAATAATAGGACAAGAAGACACAGACTCAAGGTCTGCCAGGAGAGGTTTAGGTTGGATGTTAGGAAGAGACTTTTTATGGAAAGAGTAGCAGGCATTGGAATGGGCTACCCAGGGAGGTGGTGGATTCACCATCCCTGCGGGGTTTCAAGATGAGACTGGATGTGGCACTTAGTGCCATGGTCTAGTGATAATGGTAGGGTTGGACTCGATTGTCTTTGAGGTCTCTTCCAACCAGGTTGATTCTATGATTCTATGAATGACCCAGAAACATCTCTTGCCTTGGCTTCAGGCTGACAGGGCTGGGTTTGCAGGAGGCAGAAGAGTTTTTTGTGCCAGAGGGTGCTTGGCCCCTGCTGCAGGCACTGTCAGGCTCTTCTCTTCCAGGCCTTGCATGGGAAAGGCAGCATGGAAGGTTTGTTATCTATCATCAGCAGTAGGAAAATGAAGAATTGGCTATGCTTGTGTCACATAATGGGGTGTCACTAAGAGCAAAAGGTTTCAGCATTGCACCTTCTGCTCCTTGGCAGTGTTTTATGTGTTTTGGGGCAGTTTAGGAGAGGCTTTGAGAATCAGGATAATTCAGGCAAGACACTGAAGACAAAGCATGAGGACGAGCAGGGAAAACCCTCTCAGGGCTGTGCTGTGCAGAGCCAGAAACTGCTCTCCAGGCACTTTGTGGGTCCCTCCAGCTCTGGGTGTTCTATGATTCTCTGAGCTTTTAAAAAACTATGGACACCGGGAGGACTATCCGGGCGTTGGAAAAGGGAAAGAAGAGGTGTGAAAGGGCTGGCAAGGCTGGGAATCGCCGGGAATACAGCTGGGAATGCAGCTGGAACAGAGCGGGAGCCGCGGCAGCGCTCCCGGCCTCTGCTGCCCCCTGCCGGCCGCGGGCGCT
>NW_008671678.1:21584-31501 GCF_000695815.1 Acanthisitta chloris | reverse complement strand
CACACTGTGGCATTCCCAGGCTCCCACCAGGTACCATCCCACTGCTGGGGCATCCACCACCACACCCTATGCATGACAATGCAGAACAGCTTTTTATTGAGTATGAACACAGAACAGAGTGTCCGGCATGGAAACACAGCATGCTGCCCTTACACAGCACACTCTGTCCAAAACTCCTTGGCAAGCTCAAGTCCCAGGTGCTCCTCTGCTGTCTCTGCAGGAGACACACAAAAACACAACCACAGTAGAGACAGGCAGGTTCACAACACCCCCAGCTCCAGGTATCCCAGCCCAGCTGTGTCTCAGCTGCAGCAGGAGAAGGACCCATGTGCTCCCAGCCTGGGGATGGTTCTGCTAAATTACAGCCATGGGATTTTACCAGTTACTGGGCAGCTCACAGGGTGTGGGGCACATCCCTTCTCGAGTAGGGATGAGATCAGGGCTGGCATGTGGAGAATGGGGCAAAGCTGCCCCCAGGGCAGCATGAGGTCCCAGCAGCTTTCTTGCCTGGCTCAACTGCTCTTGGCCACAGCTCCTTCTCACCATACTGCACTTGTCTAATTAATTCGTTAATCCTTTCTGTGCAGGGAATGCACTTCCACAAGTGAACAGATCCCAGTGCACTCAGGAGTGCTATCAAACTACTTACATGGAGATAGATCATGATCACAACCAGAGATGCCCATCACATGCCATGTGACAGCTAGTCCTACATGAGACGTTTCGTCAGATACTAGAAAAATGTTTTTTACTGTAAGGTGAGACACTGGAGCAGGTTATCCAGGGAATTTACCAGGGGAAGTGGTGGCTGCCCCAGCCTTGGCAGTGTTCAAAGCCAGGGTGGATGAAGCCTTGAGCAGCCTGGTGTGATGGGAGGTGTCCCTGCCCAGGGCAGGGGGTTCAGACTAGATGATCTGTAAGGTCCATTCCAACCCCTAAAATTCTATGATTCTATGATGACATGTTCAAATCTGGTCACTCTCATCTTTTAGGCAGAGATGGAGGTTGAATGGAAGAAGCCAAGCCCAAGGTGGTGTAAGCCATTAAAAACCTGTCCTACTTTGCAACTGCTTGTATTTATGGGGCCTCATTTAAGTAAAAGCTAGATTCTCTCTTGCTTCAGGGAGACAAGAAGAACAAAGAAGAGAAAGTGGGAAGCCAGATGAGTCAGAGCCAGCCTTGCCATGAGCCTGTGTAGGTGGACAGCAGGGATGCATGTACCTGTGTCCTGGTTCCCAAAGGATGTGGCAAGCAAGGACGTTGTGCTCAGCAAATGCTAGCAGGGAACATAAAGCTCTTGCCCCAGTCAGGACCCTCAGGTTGCTCTTCTGAGTCTGCTGCCAGACTCATGCCCAGCAGGGAAAACTGGAATGCAAAAATAATTTCTCAAGCAGGAATTGTTCAGGAAGAAACCAAAAAGATGAGGTGGGAATTCATGAGTACTGCTACATGGTGCTTCCCAGGCAAGGCACTCCCCACAGCCCTGCTCTCACCACCACAGCTCCCTGCAACATCTCATCACTGCCGTTTGGGGCTTCAATTTGTTCTTTCTTGAGGTTTCAGATAAAAATATACAGTCATCGCTGTAACTGCTTTAAAACTCATGCCAAGTTTTACAGGGGATTTATAGCCAAGGATGGATAATTCCAGATAAATTAGGTCTTTCAGGAAGGAATGGTGGTTTTTTTCTTTCCCCTGTAAGTATTTATGCCTTCAAAAGACAGCAGTTATTTAAAGGGCAGTGGGTTGCATCACAGCACAGTAAGGTTAGGAAGCAGCTTGCTTGTAAATCCTGGTCTCTGCCCTGTGCATTACTCGTGTGGTCTGGAAAGACAGGAAAAAGCACAGCTCCCAGCCCAAGTTATCCTCATGCCTACATGAAAGCAGACAGAAAAGCCTGCCCTGCCCCTCAGTGAATACCCAGGGCACTGGATGGTGTTAATTCATGGTGTTTACAACAGCAGCCGACAAGTCTCTCACCACTGGTGCCGAGCAGATTGTTTTCAGCAAAAAATATGCTCAAATTTTGGTGGATTTTTCCCTTGTGTCTGCTCCTGAATGATTCGTGGCATCTTGGGATGGGTTTGATAAACATGTTCATTTGTTGCAGTGACCTTTCAGAGCAGAGGACGGGGATTGTGGGGCTGAGCTGAATCACAGTGCTCGAGTGCTGCTTTCTCTCAGGTTAAATCCTACATTACCCTGGGTGAGCATCTCTCCTGCCTTTTGCAAATAGTTTCCAAGCACTTGCTGCAGTGCAAGCTTTTCTCCTTATTTTCAAGCTGTGCACTATCTGGTATTTTCCCCATCTCTTATAGTGCTGTATGGAAATAGAGGTCGCTACCTATCCCCAGAACAGAGCTTGCCCATTTGAGTGATGTGTGACCATCCTACTGGGGAGGGGGAAAGTAAAACTCTCTTCAGAGGACTATTAAGAAAAGCAGGTAGTTTCTAAACAACGATTACTCCATGAAATCCTGATTCATAACTTTTAAATGACCACATCTGACAGTACATTCAGAGACTGATTGAGAACTGTGCTGGATAAACAAGACAAAGGGCACATCAGAGAGCCACAAGAGCACATCTAAGGAAAATATTTGTTTAGACAAGCATTCACAAAACTTTTTTCCTGCAGGAATTCTTGTAAATAAAAGTCAGCTCACCTGAACATAATGAGCTTGGAGCATTATGGATGCCAGTGAGGCAGGCTGGCAGCTTCCTATGGGAAGGGATCTAACAGCCTTTGCATCCTGTTCAGTGCCAGGACTCCCACGAGCAGGTACTGCAGCGATGCTTCAGTCTTGGCAACTATGGGCCTCCTTACCAGGACTGTGCAATCCCTAATTGCACAGTCTCCTCTACTTCTACCCTACTCAAACAGCTCTGTTGCACTGGAGTGAGCAAATGCCCTTGGTAACACCCACAGCAGCTTGGAACCAGCTGACGAGGCAAAGCCCAAGGGCAGTGTCCAGCCCCACTGCTGAAGACTAGCAGCACAGCACAGCAATAGGCAGTGGCAGCATCTCCCCTCTCCATCTCTGAGGTATGCTTGGGGATACCCCATTTCCCAGCCCAGCCTGCTTTTTCTCAGCTTCCCTGCAGGGCAGGAGAGACTCCAGTGGGAATGGGGAGTGCTTTGATTTCATGGAGAGACTCAGGGGGTCTGAATCTCTGGGTCCAAACCCAACTGAAGGGCAGGGTTTGGACCCATCTCTGCCATGCTTCCCCTGGCACCAAGGGAAAATGAGTAGCACCAGTGCAGCCAGCCCCTGCCCTGTTACTCTGGTGTTTCTGCTCTGACCGAGGAGTTAATTTCTGAGTCTTGCACCTATTCTTCCCAGCCCTCCCAGCTGCTAAAAAGAACCTGTGGTTACTCAAGGACATGTGGTCACAGCCTTGCTTCACCATCAGCCCAGGCAGGTTGGAAGAAAATTAAACTGTGCTTTTCCCTGGTGGCTCGTTGCAGTGTGATTAATTACCAGTAGCTCTGCCCTTACTGGCGTTTGCAACCTGCAACCACCCATGGCAGTGCCCTCCTGCATCCTCTCCTGCCCCTGCTCACTGCCCGTGCCCAGCATCACCTGGCACAGTACCAGACACAGCACCTGAGAGCTGTGTGGGTGCAGGGAGCTGCTGGCATCCCCACACACCTGCACAAACTCCATCTACCACGTCTGGAGAGCAAGCAGCCACAGACAAGCCGCAGGGCTTGTGGAGCCATGGGCAAAACACAAGTCTCATTAATGCCAGCAGCCACTTTCCAAACCCTACCTCTACCTGGCAAATTAATTTAAATTATTTATGTCATTTGAATTCTGTCTATAAAAAAAAGAGAGTGATACAAAAGTACGACGCACTTCCCAGGTAGTTAGGATGCCGCACTGCTTAAAGCTTCATTTGCACTTTAATTGCTTTGATTTATTCCAGCTTTCTTGAGTGTAAATCTGAAGCTCCCCTTCACTTAGTCCTTCAACCCTCTAGAGAGCTGCTGTTCCACCAAGCCCTTTTCCCAGCTGGCAGTGTCCGACCCGCCACGCCCTGTGCCCAGCGTGGGGCAGGAGGAGGCGATGGGCACAACCACCTTTGCTGAGGACTAGAGGGCAGCTGCAGCAGAGCCACCGAGGTGATGGCATCACTCTCTGACAGCTGGCTGTGCTTCAGGGAGCAGCTGAACTGCAGCCAAGTGACCTGCTCTCAGCAGAGGTCAGGGACGGGAAGTGGTTGTTCATTGCTTACATGATTTGTGACTCCCTGAATTACTTGGGAGCTCTGTGCACCATGTAAGGATGGAGCTTACAGGCAGGGCAAATTCTCCTCTGACTGAAAAACTACAAATCATGTCGTCCCTATGCCACTGCATGTTCCTGCCTCACCTCACTGACCATCAGTGCCACTGGGCATCTCGTTAGCCTCACTGACCTGCAGGCTGGGATTTCACCTGCCTCCTGCCCCCGGCAGTGCGAGGGAGGATGCTCATACCATGAGGAATGGGGAAGGTCACTTCTGGGCAGCGGCTGTGCCCTGCCTCCTCCTAGGCAGTACTGGCATCTCAAGAGCATCCTGTGAAGGAAATGAGATTGAGGAAGATTTTTCCGGACCCTGCCCACTAATTGTGTCTGAAGGAGGAAACAGCCCACTTGCTAATGATTACAGATAATCTACTGTGTAGGCACATTGAGAAACGGGGAAAGAAATGCAAACTGTTCCCAGAACCTGCCCAAAATAAACAATGCATCAGGACTGTCAGACAAAACCAGCTTCTGCTTAGAGCAGTGAGTACATCAACTGTGTTCTCATGCTGCAAACCCCCTCAGTCCCTGCTGGGGCTAATTTCACACACCCCTTTTCCCAAGAACAATCCCAAGCAGAAGGCATCAGAACTGTTGACTGAGTAGTAAAAAACATAAATCTATCTTCTCAATCACATCATTTTGGTGATGTGGTGGGGAACTGCTGCTTGCCCAAAGCAGAGCCTTGCAGAGGATGGATGGATGGCCTTTTTATTCACGTTGCTGTCCCCCACAGTCATCCTGATCAGGACTCTCCTGCCAACACAGGCAGTGGCAGCTGCTGGGAACATCTCCTCATTCACAAACACACTGAGTTTGATGATATTTGACAGACGTGTCAAAAAAAAAAAAAAAAGGCTTTTCAGATGTTTCGGGTGTTTAAAAATAGTTAAAGAAGGTAAATGATTCATTTTGACTTGTACATAAAACATGAAATTATAATACTGTATTTTGACACTACCAAAACAGCTTACCATTTTCCCAGCAGAACATGCTGTTTCTGCAGAGGAATTGCTTGGTGTTTCCAAATCATGTGGATTTTCAAGATTTTGTTCTAATCTGGACCAAATCCCAGATCTAAAAGTGTCAAAATCCCCCATGGTTTGTTGCCAACAGGGCACGTTTGGCAAACATCTGTCTGCGTGTGAGTTTGCCATGGGAGGTGCACATGGAGCTCAGTACCTGTGACATGCAGGTCCTGATCACAGAGGTGTCCCTGTCCTCCTCTCCGTATTGCAAGCTCCCTAAACTCTCTGCTCACCCTTCAGCACAACTTTCCCCACTGCTCCTGGGCCATTTTTCTCTCTGTTATCTCAGGGGTCCTCCTGCTCTTCCTCTGCCCAAGTCCATCAGCACCTTCCCTGTGCCCCTGCCCTCCCAGCCCCAGTGCTTCCCCAAACACTGTGCCTCTCCCATGCATTGGCTCTCCCAGTGGTGACAGGACTTGCCTCTGCCAGGGCATAAATCCTATCTATCTAGACCCAACTACAATCTTTTTCTTGTTGTTGTTTCTCAGGCTTTTTCTCCACTTTTATGAGCACTGTTGAAATTCAGGTGTCTCCTCCAGCACACTCCCAGCCCACACCACAGTGTGCTGTCAGTATATATGACAATACACTCGCTGGTCCCCTAGCCAGGTCACCCATGACAGTTTCAGCTCCCCAGGCAGGACCTTTCCCCTGCTTGGGAAACTTGCTTTTGTCTGAAGGAGCTGTGCCACACTTATGCTGGGGACAAAGGTACTCAGTGCAGGGGAGCATTCCTCCCCCAGGCCTGGCAGGGCTGACAGTGCACCTGCAACTTGCCTTTGCACAAGTCATCTCACTAAAATACAGCAACACACCACCAGCTTTGACCTCTGCTGGTGCCTCACCCAGGTAGGCACCACGTTTCACCTGCATGCAAAGCCCAGAGCTTGGATTTTCCCTGTACTACCAAAAGACATAAATGCAAACACCAGGAGCAACCCAGGCCAGGAGTGTAAAACTTGGATCTGATTTCCGTAGCCTGAGGATGTACTTTTGTGTGTGACTCACTGCCATGTCCTCAAATAACCTCACACTGTCAGTACTGGGGGAAAGGAAAACATGGAGCCAGCACACAGTCCTCATACAGATGCTTTCCCCTATTGCCTGTAGGAAATTCCCACAGATGGAGGATGCAGAGTTCCCTGCTCTTGTTCATCCTTGTTCTCACTCTCCTCGATGCTGGCAGAGGAAGCACAAACTTTACTGCAAGTGCTGCTCCCAGCACCCTCACCCAACACACCAGGTGGCTCTGGCTGCCCCTTACCTCATCTAGGCATGATTGAGAGCAAGTCAGCTAATTAAAAGAAAATGGAAGCTGGTATGTGAAGCTATAAATAGGATAATGCTGGGAGTTTCCTAGTGCTAATAGCATACTTGCAGGCTGGGAGCTCTGGATCAGAACTCTAGAGATCTAATAGGGAAGACACATCCAGGGTCTGTAGGCATTTCCTGCCTATGTGAGAGGGTGTTTGGACAGGGATGGCTTTGCAGTAGATGTCTGAAGGCTTAGCTTGCAGGCTCTTCTAGAGACCTGCACAGAGAGGCACCTGCTGGTTCCTCTGACCTGGAGCCAGGCTGGCTGTCAGACTTAGGGGAGCAGGTGAGGGACCTCTCCTCCTCCCTCCTCCCTCACCCACACAATGCAAGGAAAGGCTGTGGGTGGCAAGTGCCTGATGCATGTAAAGCAGAGCAAGGTCTAGCTGCCACAAGAATGTTTATTGCCCTTGTGTCCCCAAGCAAGCACAGTGCCTGGGTGCTCCAGGAGTTGGCTTCAGCATCATAGCTGAGGAGGTGCTGCTGGAGGCTAATCAGCTCCTACACAAAGCAAGGAGCATCTCTGCTCTTCCCCAGGAGCTGCCTCCAGTTTCTCCCTACTACCAGGCTGTAATGGCACATTGAAGCTGGGCAGCAATTGCAGAGGAACAATTATGCCCCTATTATTCCCTCTCTGCCCTGAGCACTGGGTTAGTAGGGGTGGGATGAGCTGGGCAGGCTGCTGCTGCTGCTGCTGCCATCAGTCTGGCCTTTGATTAAGAGTGATTGTTCTGCTCTTAATTAACAGGAGGCAGCTGCTGGCTGCTCTGGTGGAATGGATGCAGAGCCCAGTGGCTGTGATAAAAGGAGATCGTTTCTGCTGTTTCCCATTGAGCCTGGCAAGGCCACCCTCTGCCCAGCCATGCACTGGGCTGCAGCACTGCCAAACCCTGATGGGGAGCCTGGACCCAGCATAGGGGACTGTGCCCCTCTGGCACTGCCAGGGCTCAGCCTCTGTGTGAACCAGCAGCAGAGATGGAGGAATCCAGATAATCCCTAGGGTAATTTTGCTGCTATCTGCTCTCCAAAGCCACCTTGAGGTGATACTGCTGGTGATGTCTGGCTGGCTTCCACAGGGTTTACTCCCCAGTCTACTCCTCAGAGACCTTCCTGAGACAGAGGCTCTTCTGTGATAACAGGTCTCATCCTCCAGCACCACCTGGCATGCTGCTGCTCTCCATGTCTAAGCAGCTATCTGCCCTGCATGGAATGATGGGCTGCCCTAGGAGCAGGTGTGGTGCTGCTCAGCCTGTTGCATTGACAGCTGGGCCAGTTCCCCATGAAACAAGAAAACATCTTGACTGCTCCCCAGTGAAGTGACTTCTGAGCAGGCAGCAGGCCATAGGTGTACCCCAGCAAAAGCTTCACCAAGAATGTCATGGTCATTTTTCTGAGTTCAAGTGCCTCAAAGCTCACCCGGAGCTTTCAGAATGCAGGGACAGCATGCAAGAAAGAAGTGGTGGGTAACTTGCAAAATCAAGAGACCTTTGCTTTGCCATACACTTGGTGAATTTATTTTGGCAAGGCTAGTCTAATGTTAATTATTGCTGACAATAGCTCAATGCTGTTTGTCATGGTAGGGGGCTGGTGGGGCCACAGGCTGGAGATGGGCCTCTGTGTACTCTGTTCTGCTTCTGTTCTCCATCACTTAAATCCATGCCTGCCAGATTCTGCTGGAACAGGCTCCCTGGGACCAAGCTCCAGGTCACCCTTTGCATACTGCACATGCCTCAGCCTCTATGGTGGGGGCAATGCTGGCATCTGTTGCTCTGGCATCACTTGGGAGCTAACATTGCAGTGCAAGAAAAATAATGCCAACCTAGAGGTCGCTGGGGAGACATTTCTCCTCCTCTGGTTTCTAGCCTTCTCTCTACCAGTCATCTAATAAATCTAATAAAATCTGTCTTCCTGGTGTCTAATTCAATTGCAGCACCTAGAGATCAGGTTTCTTCTATCACTCACAGACCTAACCAGCTCCACTTTGGCATACAAGCCAGGCCAAGGGGCTGCTGCAGGCTACTCCAGAAGAGAGCAATTACGTGGGATCAGGAGTCACTCTCCCAATCAATTACATGTTTATAGGTTTTCCTTGGGTCACACCTAATTGAATTATTTAGATGCTTGAACACCGTGGTCAGAGGCAGCTGAAGACTTCTAGACTGAATTCAAACCACTAAATAAGGTGTCTTGAGTTTCATCTCAAGGACAACTCACCATGGCACCTGCTGTTCATACCCACACAGAGCATCAGCAACCTGCAGTGTGTTCAGACTAATGCCATGTGTGCTGCTTGTTGGGATTAAGCCATTCATTTGCATGAGCTGTTGGTTTTTCAGGATTTCCTTGCTAATGAAATTCTTTCCCTCCTTCAAAAAAAAAAGACAGAAAAAAAATCTGAATCATCAACCCTTGTAGAAGATCTGTGCTTGGAAGGGCTTGTGTGTCACACTGGTCCATGGAGTGGTGTGAGCCAGCTGGGGAGGGTGAGTGTGCAGGGGCAGGAGTCCTGTCCCTGGGATGGGGAAGCTCCTGGGCTCCTTGCTGCCAGGTCCCAGGTGAGAAGAGCACTTGGTGCAGAGGTGGCATAGAGACTTGGAGATGCTGTGGCTTCCCTATCTGACAGTGCAAGCAGGCGTCCTGTCCCCCAGGAGGATGTGACAATTTGCTGTGCTGGAGCTCATTGCCAAAGAGATAAAATATTTATGGCTGCTCTCTCTTGCTTCCTGTTTCAAGCCACGGTGACTTATTTGTTACAAATTTACATGCATGTTTAAAGACATCTTTACATTCCTTCGAAGTATAAAAGGTTTATTTCTCCATGTAGCATTTTGCCAGTCAGAATCAGCCACACCATCTACTGTGTGACTGCATTTGTCCCCAGCTTCAGTGCTCATTTTCCTCTTGGTAATGATTATCATTATATGAAGAAAAATGGGTCATTTAGAGCAGTTTCTCCCCAAATGAAAGGCTGTGGGATACAGGATATCATTAAAATTCTAAACCTGACTTCCAACCTCAAAGGCAGGCTCTTGCTATTCGGGTATCTCTGTGGAGGGAGGGAGGGAGGGAGGAAAGGAGGTAGGGAGAGGGCGCACGATGAATACGCTTTGGCCATGAAATCACTGGCTGAGTCCGTGTGGCTGCTCTGCTGACATCTGCACTGGCATTAAGGCCCCCAGGCTGAGGTTATCCCTTGTGCTGTTGACACACAGACTCCCTGCCCAGCAGTGGTGGGCAGAGGCTGCCTCCCAGCCTCTCCAAGGCTTTTTCCTGGGCAGGGCAT
>NW_008671678.1:366-21571 GCF_000695815.1 Acanthisitta chloris | reverse complement strand
CCAGGGTTCCTGCTGCACCCACTCCCAGCCACACTATGCACAGGACAGTACAGCCAGAGCAGGCAACAGGAGGCAATTCCTATCACAAAAAGAGCAATTTAGCTCTTGCCAGGAGGGATGTGGCTGGGTGAGGTCCCCTGCAGAAGGGGAAGCTGGCAAGCCTAAAAGCCAGGGAGGAAAACAGGCTGAAGTACACAGCATCCCTGGCAGCAGCACTTGCCTTGCCCTTACCCATTTCCAAGCCCCACTACTAGGGCTTAAGTAACCCCCACTCAGAGTGTCAGTGCTGTCCCCCAGGCCAGCTGGCTGCAGGCTCAGACCTGTCACCAGTTCCCTCCAACACCCCTGCACCCACAACTGCAGGAGCCTGAGGATGGAGGAGATGCTCACCCAAGACTTCCCCCCATCTCCTCAGTCCTGCATCCAGCCTCCCAGGACCAGTGTCTCCACCAGGCTTTAGGCTGACTCCTTCCTTCCTCATTCCTGAAGACAGGAAAGTATGCCCTGCCCACGTTCAGTGTGAGCTCTGTACGTGACAACAGATCTGCCACTGCCTGGTGTGCTCCACTCCCTGCTCCCCAGCATGCTGCTGCCCCAGAGTCTCGTTTCTATCTCCAGGTATCCCCAGAAGGGGCTTCACGGGAATTGTTTTGCTTGGAAAGGCTATGCAACTTCTCTGCAAGCCTGAAATTGCTGTGTACAGAGCTGTAAGGCAAAGCTAATCCGTTTTGCAGCTTAGCCAGCTGCTGAAAGATGCTACTTAGGAGTGAGGAACTGCTAACTGTTTTCCTCCCCTCCATGAAATGGGAGGGACAAGGGATATTCAGAGGATGACAGATGGAGACTGACCCAAAATGGCTAATTTAGAAACATCTTTTAAGAAGGGAAATTTGACCCGAATTGTCAACTTTTGAAGTCATTCCTTTCTAACTGTGCTTAGAAAGGACTAATTTTTCATTCTCTCTTTTCACATTTTAAATCAAAATGCACATGGAAAGCTCTCTTGCTGCTGATCCCAGCCGAGAAAACGTGCCACGGATAATGCCATGCCTCATCACAGGACTCAGGAACAACTGCACCAGCCCAACTGGTGAGAACCTAACCAGCTCCACGTCACAGCACTGACCTCATATAGTCACAGCCATGGAGTTATGACTCTGCATCACTTCCAGGCTGGCCATGCCCAGGTGGGCAGCTCTCCCCACAGTCCCCAGGCACCTGAAAATCACAGCAGCTGCAGAGTCAGGTGCCCCACCAGGAAGGCAAGGTGAGATCCCAGGACAGGACAGGGCAGGGACAGCATTCCTTCTCCTCAGGGCCTGTCTCCATTAGGGGTGTGTGAACGGCAAGTTAGTTTTGGTCTGGCAGACAAGCTGAAAATCCAATATAAATTATTTCTGTTTGACCGCCATTTAATTATTTTCACTTGGGTTTCTGAGCAAAATAAAAAGCTGCAAAGAATGGTTAGGAGCCAACCTGAAATGCTTTGTTCAGTTTCAGAAATACGTCCTTTCTCTCTGGGGTTATTTTACCCTCCTCCCCTCTGCTGATAACTTTAGATTGACTTTAAAGTAGCAAACGGTTTGGACTTTTCATGAACAATGAATGTGGTTTGCTAGAAAACATAGTTCCAGGGGAAGAAGATTCAAACCTCATTCCCAACTGATGTCAGACAAAGGAAAGAGCAATAAAACCTCTTTCTATCCACTAATGGCCACAGAGTCATCATGCACCTTCTCCCCCGATGGGAGTGAAGTTCATTGCTGGAGAAGAGGGAATAAAGTGTGGAGCAGAGTTTTTCAGTTTTTCAGAGAAAACATGTGAAATGTGAGAAATGTCTTTCTGGCAGGTGTTTCTCACTGAATTTTCAACTCTAGGAGGCATGGGAAAATCGGTGTTTGCAGAGCAACAGGCATTCCTCCTGTGCAAAATGGGTGATGATGAAACCCTGCTTAGGGTGGTGAGACCTGGGGTGCTGTGGCAGTCAGGGTCACTGGTGGGCTGGCAGAAAGCCCACCAGGCTGCAGAGGCACAGTGGGTGCGCTTGCAATCAGTTTTTTTTTTAATCTGCAAACTGAAACCTGTTTCCGACCTCCCTAAGCACTGTGCTAACACCTTGCACTGCTTTTTGCACCACTGTTTTCCCCTTCCTCACCCTTGCTCAGCCCTATTCTTGCCACCCTCTGGCTGGGACCATCAATGTTCTCCCATGGGATCCCCCATGGCCTGATCTGTCTCACTAGGATTCCTGGAAGTCCACCTCCCAGCATGGGGTGCCCAGGGAACCCTCCACCACCACAACTCCAGGGCTGCTTGTGTCCTCTGCAGCCCTGTGCATCAGAACATCTCTTCCCTCTCCTTACAGATTTGCATAAAGCAAGGATGACCCTACTCTGCATGGTTAATTCCTGTGTAATTAGGTAGCAACATCTGCCACAGTGCCACAGGAAGCCCACACCTTGTAGCTACCACCATGCTCAGCTCCTGCCTGTAGGGATGTCTCATCCATGTCCCACACAGCCACTGCTCTCTGGGCCTGAGAAGCCCAGAGGGGCTGGGTATGAGTATGGAAGCAAAAAATGGGACACAAAATCATGAGTTTCTGTTGTCTGAGGGATGCAGAAGGATTGAGAGGGAGGGTCCTCACCAAGCTGGTCCTTGCCTGGTGTGTGCCTGGCACCTCTCACCCTGGTGGAGCAGGCATGAGCCAAAGACTCAACTCACCACAAAACCAGCTGCCAAGTGGTCCCACCCTGGAAACAAGCAGTGCTAAGGACTGGGACTGTGCAGCTGGGCAATGACTTTCAAGACATAAAAGCCACCACAGTGGAGCTCTTCCAGGGGAATTACCAGTAGCTTCCCACTCTCTCCAGACATGGAGCATCTCTATTAGTGCAAGCCTGAATCTAGCTGTGCTCTCCCTGGGGGCTTATTTCAATGGGATTTCTGCTATTTCAGGCTTCAGTGAACCAAGTGAGTGCAGAATGCAAGCTGAGTTGTGTTTGGTCCTGCTGTGCACTGGGAGGATGCAGCACACTGGGGGTGATGGTGCTCCCCATTGTGGTGCTTCCCTACCATGGAGAGCTCTGCTTTTGGGATGGAGCTGCCCAGCTCCCCAGCCAAGCAGCGTCCACCACCAATACATTGCAGTAGGTCATGGGGATGGTGGAACTCTCCTTTCACCTTGTGCCGTGTCCTACAGAGCTCTGACCCACTCCTGATGAGAGCACAGCTCGAGCTGTTCAGCACTTAGCTCAGCTTTCTGCTTACTCAACTGTGGGCTCCTGCCAAAGGAGGGCCAGGCCTCCTGGGCTGCTTTTGGCTGACACCGCAGCACTCATGCTTCCTTCCCCAGGGACAGCCATTAGTGCCATTAGCTCCATCCCACTCTGCTGCTCTCCCTGACAGGTGCTGGCCCAGGGAGAGGACATTGCTCAGCAGGGATGTATCCCTGCTTTTGCAAGATGCTCTTTGGACTGCTTCCCCCAGCACTTTGCTGCACTTCAATTTCTGCCAGTTTCTTCCTGTCTTTCTGTCTTGGGAGCCCCAGAGTCCTTCCCTAATCTCCCTGCTTTCCAAACCTGTCTTCCCAGCCCCCTTTGTGTGTCACAGCCATCACCCAACTCCTGTGTGATGAGCTGGTGGCTATCCATCTTGCCTGCAGTGACAGTCAGGTGCTTCTAACCAATAGCTAAAGCCTGATGTCCTGCTGCAGGAGTGGAGCGAGCTGGCCTGGGCAGGACTTGCTCACCACCTCCTGTACTTCTTGCCTCCCAGAAGGGCAGCTCCAGTTTGCATTGTGATCTGGGAGAGAGGGATACAATCCCCCCGAGTGCCAGCCCTGCTTCCTGGCTAGGGTGGTAGGTCCTCTGACCCTTCAAACATCCCTGGTCCTGGGGAGATGAGGACCATACTGATTTGAGTGTTCTTACATGACTACTAAGCCATCTATGGCTTATTGGCTGCATCTTTGTGTTCCCTTCCCATGGAAAGCTGATTTCTTTCTGCTGTACTCCAAAATAGCTCAAGAGTACTTGTAGGAGAGACTGTGGAGAGCTGGGCTTTCTTTCCTCTGAGCTGGAACACAAGTGATATTCTGCATGATGCTTGTGTGAGCTACACCCTGCAGGATACTCTGTAAGCCCCTGGGCCTGGGCTGTGGCAGGATGGGGAGAGCACAGCTAGATTCAGGCTTGCACTAATTTGATCTCAGTTCAGCTTTAAACTGCTTAGGGTCACACACACAGTGCAAATCCTGAATTACTTCAGTTTATACCTGAATAATAACTATGCACAGCTTTCCACTGAATGAATTACATGTGCCTAAATATACCCCTTCTGTAAATCTAAACAAGGGCTTGAAACACAACTAACCATTCGTCACCATACAAATCTGTCATTGTCAGATTGCTGCTAATGCTGGAATCCCTTTCTCTACTGAGCAACAAGCCAGCCCTCCACTTCATACAAGGTTTGGCCTACGGCAGCCAGCTGAGCATCTTCAGTAAGAAAACAATGCAGATGAGGAGAAAGGAAAGGGGGAACATTGTACAACAAACACAGGGCACATCTGTCCCCTCTCTGCTGGCTGACAGACATGCTACACCAAACACCAGCTCCTAGGAAGTCATCACTTATCCCTGTGTCTTGCTAGACAGCATCTGCTGCAGGCAAGATTATGGATGGACTGTTAGGAGTGATAGTAGATGCTAAGATGCCATTACAGGCGTCATTTCTTCTGTTAACACATGGGGAGCTTATATCTGCAACTTCTGTTTGGTGATGGCGAGTTCTCGAGACAAGGAGGCTCCTCAGTGTCAAGCAATACATGTTTCTGTGGGCTGCAGATAACCTATAGCAGCAGTAAGTGTTTTGGGACACTGCAGCAAGAAACAGCATTACTCATTTTGGGCAGTTCTTGGAAAAGTCTCCACTTTTGTTAAAAACACTCCATATCAGGAACATGGAAAAGATTCACAAAGTCTAAGCTGAGCAAGGCCATTCCACCTTTCGTTCCCCTACTACACTGATTTATTTTTTCATTATCTAGTTTGAAAAAAAACCAAAAACACCACCTCCAAAACTGAACAATCCACACTAGGGTCATGTTCAGCTGTGAGTCCTGAACCTGACTCTTGCACTGCATCCCCAATTTACCCAGGACCCAGCTCATTGCCTGAGAGCACCTAGCAGCCGATGGGGTTTTGCTGGCAGCTGCTGCCTTTGGCTCTCTATATCCTTGCATACTAATATGAAGGAAAATGGGATGGTAATTTAATCCTATACCACTAGAAGCAAAGCATCACACAAGCCTGCTCATCCTCTCCTCTAAGTTTAGCCCAACAGTGTATTAAAAAGCTGCTACTGGATTCTCGCCAGTCCCTACTTAGCTAAACTACCTGACTCTGCAAAATAGCAGAAAATTCTCCATTCTGTGTTATTTCTGATCCTTGGGAGAACGACCCACATCTGCCAAGGAACTTGACCCCCCTGGGCCTGCAGGAAGCCAGTGTAATTTGGGAAAATGGGTGGAGCAATGAAGGCTTTCTTGTGACACTGGGCATGTTTCCTGCTGCCTGGAGCTGAGCTGCTGGAATCTCAGCTCAGGGTTCCTTCCATCCCTCCGCTGCAAGCCCTTACACAGGAATGAATAAATCTGTCCCCGCTCACTTATAAATAGTTTATAAAAGGTTCATAAATAATTTCTGGATGTTTTAATGAATAGTTAATCAATTGTTGCAGGGCCCAACAGGTCAGCAGATTGCTTATAGCCATCAATTACAATGGCTGCTGATGAGCTTAGAAGCATCAGTAGGACTCCACTGGTGCCTGAGATGGGCTTGCAGCATCTATAAAGAGTTAATAAATAATTAATAAATGATCCAAATGCTTTTAATTAAAGCTGTAGAAGGCCCTTGAAAAACACATTCTTGGAAAGCTATGGGCAACACAGTAAGCAAACATCTGGACCTGGCTTTCTATCCCTGCCTCTGAGGAGCAAAGCTGGCAGAGAGGTGCCAGCCCAGCCCAGCAGGCAACCTGGCTGCCCGAAGAGCAGCAAATTTCCTTTGTTCAAGGCAATCCAGCTGGTTCCTAAGAAGCTCTGTGCCTGCCATGGGCTGGAGCAAGGCAGACTCTTCCCCTCTTTGAGCCTGGTGCCTGCACCAGGGAGCTCAGCCACCTCATCCCCAGCTGCTACAGAAGCATCCTCCACTTGCTGGCTGCCATGAGTAAGGCACTGGAAAGGCAGGAAACATGGATGCTAGGGAAACCAAGACAATTCCCCAATTGTCTCTGGACAATTGCCTCTGGACATCAAAGTGCTCTTCCCTCCTGAATGACTTGTGGTGAGTTGCTGCTCCCCTGGACTCAGCATTCCCCTCTGTCCAGGAGGGAGGTTGACACACAAAACACCATACCAAGGAGTTGTGCAGTGTAACACCATGAGGAAATAATGTATGTGGTGTTTGGCCTCCTTAACAGAGGCTCTTTATTATCATTAAATGCTGAATATTTCTGGATGATAAAAGCAATTAAGTGTAAAAAAAGGTAATGATCCATTCCATATTGCATCCAAAAGATATGAAAATCCCTTATAAAATTATCACCCTAGCACAGAATTAGACCTAAATATCTTTATAATGTAAGACAGAGAACTTTGCTTACAGTCAGAACATTTATAAGGCATTCAATTAGCCACCGGAGGGTTTCTTAGTATTACCCAATTCTCCATGAGCACAGAGGCAATTACAGGAGATTCTAACTTTTAAAATTAAAGACAAAGGACAGGAGAATTTGGATCAAACCTGTTCCCAGGTTCACTCTGGAATGTACATGCAGAGGAAACTTCATGCAGATCAGGCTTAATTTACTGCCCAATTTAGCTCAGAGTCAGAGCAAGACTCTTCCTGCGTGTTTGCTGGAAGATCCTTCTGCGTGGGAAGGGGACTGGTACATGATGTACTGCTCTGTGAGCATGTCCTGAGGATGCTCCCATGAGGGGCTGGGGCACAGTGCCACCCCCTGTCTCTCTCCTGCAGACCTCACAACATCCCTGAGCCCTCTGGTGGGGGTCCTATCCCCAGCTGCTCTGGAGGTATCCATCACAGGGATTCCCATCCTCCTTGCTCCTGGCCCATGGGTGCTGGCAGCTGCTGTGCTGCCCGCTGCCACTCAGCCCCTGCATGCTTCCCCATGCATCATTGTGCTATGCAGCCATGCCCAGGGACTAATTTAGGTTGGAAATAAGGTGTATATCTGTAACGGGCAGTTAATGGTGAGGGTAATCAATCACAGCAGCAGATTAGCGAGGGACATGATGGATTTCCTGATTCTGACATCTTTAAATCACAATCAGTTTCTCCTTCCAGAACTGCTCGGGCTGAGCCAGAAGTGATAGGCTCAGTGATGCATCACCCAGTCAAATCTCCCCACAAACTGGTGCTGTGCTGGGAGTCCCCATTCACATCCAGCCCATCCACATCCACCCACCACCAGGTAACAGAGCACTCCCACCCTGGCAGAGGGCAGCAGGGGGAGGAGAAACTCTCCTTACACCAGGGGCTTTGATCACTTCCCCCTGATTTATATTTTGAGAGCATTTCAATGGATCAAGGTGTCAGATCTGTAGCGCTGCCAGGAAACACCATTTTCTTTTAATAAGCAGAGAGCAGCAGGTCATTTCATCTCCCATACCTGCTCTGCTCCTCCAGTGGGGAGGTATGACTGCATCCCAGGTTGGCAGCATCTCTCTTCTTTCAGAGTAGCTCTGGCAGCCCTTTCCTCCTCACCAGCACTGCAGCACCCCAGCACAGCCCTTCTCTGCAGCTTCTGGGACTCTGCACACCCCTACACATTCCCATGGGTGTTTGTTTCTCTGGAGCTGCTCCACACTAGTAGCTGCTCCCAAGTATTTGGGCTTCCTATAACAGACCACTCATGTGTGGCTTCACCATCATGGCAATACACTATAAAGAGATGCAAGGCTATGCCTTTCACTTTATTTTTGGCTCCCAAGCCTGCAAGCCTGGCTTGGCTCACAGGCAGAGCCTTGTCTCCAGCCACCAGCGCTAGACACTCCTCACTGGCTCCCAGTGTGAGCAAAAATCCTTCTGTAGCCACAGGAGATCCTGGTGCCTTCACAGGCAGAAAGGACCACAAGCCTCTTAGTGCAACCATGGGGGCCATCAGCCCCACACTCCGAAGGACCTGGGCAGGCAGAAGCATCACAGGGAGCAGCTGAGCGAGCCCCAGCATGACTGTGGTTTGTGGGGTCTCCCTGCCCACCCCCCCGAGCTGGCTGGCACAAATCACTATGTGAATCACTGCATGGCTGGGAAGGAAAGACATGGGCTTATCCTGACCCTATCCTACTACTGCACATCCAAACCCTTCCTATAAAACCATCCCAGTTGGAGGAGTCTGGGGATGTTCGTAGGAATGTGTAGGGGGAAGGAAGCAGCAGGGAAAGGTGAAATGAAAGTTAATACAGCTGCATAAACTAACTCTGACACCACACAGGAAGGACACAGGAAAATGTAATGTTAGAAAGTATGTTTATATTTTTGCTGAAAAGCAAAGCTCATTGCTACATTTTCCAAAGCACTTGAAAACCTGAGCATATTCTGACTCTCTCAGGGCATTCCCTCACAACCTCTGGCCTTCCTCAAGCTCTCTCTCAATGGCTATCAGACAAAGGGCATGCACACTGTTTAATCTCATACTGAAGTGCATTTTGATGCTGCTGTTTTGCCAGCGCTGAGATCACTACAGTGGGGCCAGCTGTGGCCAATGAGCAAGGCAGGGCTGCAAGCAGCATCCCCTAGGCCTGATGCCCATCAGCATTTCATTTTGCCCAGTTGATCCCAGAGATGCTGGAAGTCAGCATTAAAGCCATGCTTTGGCATTTCTCAGCTGCTGCTGCTCAGAGAAATCACACTGATTGTGTGTTAACGTGGCAGGGCTGGGTGCCCATGCTGCCTTCCCTGTGCCCAAGCAAGGGAGAGAAGGATTGTGAGTGTGCGGAGAGAGTCCCTGCTGAGAGAGCAAGTGCTGCCTCTTGGGGCACTTACATTCAACAAAAAACAAAGGGCGGGGGCAAAAGAGTGTGTTTACAAATATATACATTCATACCTACATGTATGTCATTATGCTAAGTCATGGTGAGACAAAGTGGATCAGCTACAGTCTTGACATGCTAAAATTAGGTTTTATGTAAACTAAGTATTTGCTTCATGTAGGGCATGTTGGTATTAAGATTTATTTTCATCCTGACTTGTATTCCTGCTTGATATGATTGGGTAAAGCCCTGGGCACATGCATATCGTTTCCATTCATAACATATACATGGATTCATGACCTAGCTAGCAAGCTGAATTGCCTTGCAATCTTTTTTCCACTGCAGAAAGCTTAATAACCATATAAGTCTTAGAGCAAAAAGAGACCCCCATGTATTTGCTCTGCAAGAAGAGCTCTTGAATGGAGTTGTAGGAGGCAGAGAAAGCATTGCACCAACTGCCTAACATCCATTACCCACGTGGGCTCATTTCTACCAGCAGGTCCTGTCGTGTCCATGGGACTAACAGTGGGTGCCAGGGCAGTAAATGTTAGTGGAATGGTTTTATAAGCTCCAGGACAGCCTTTGACTTTCCCCAGAAAAAAGAAAATCCCAGTGAGTTTATTTACTTCAACTCTTTAACCAAATGCCTTTGGCAAAGGCACTTTAGTGTTATGAAGAAAGCATAAACTGAATGCTTACAAATGTGTATGTGAGAGCCTCCATGCTCCTGCAGCAAGAGATATACTATCCTCAACAGGCATAAACAGTGAGTTTAATAATGACTTTTATGTCCCCTGGGGCTTTCCTGACACAGTGAGCAACATGTCCTTGCTGTGGCTCAGGTGCAGGGCTGGGAGCAGTTAGAGCCCATGGGTGGCTGTCATGGGGATACAGCATTTCTTTCTTGGAAACCAAAGGTCCATTGCTAACAGCAGCCAGGGAATTAAGGCTGCCTATGGAAAGCAAGGAGAGGAGACACAAAGAAGAGAGGATGAAGCACCTGCTTATCCGCACAGGAAGGGAAAACAAGCATAGTTTCATTTCTGCTGCAGAGGAGCAGAGATGATGGGAAAGGCACTGCATGCATCAGGGACACTGGTTTCTAGGGTCAAAGCTGAGCTGTGGCACCCTGATGCAAGTGAGAAGGCAAAAGATGCCAGGATGCAGAACTCAGGACACCAGAGCTGTTGGCTCCACAGCCCCAGAAGCCTTTAGTCCACCAGCTATGTCGCCTTCCCAACCCATTCAACTGTCCTGGGGCTGGGGGCTCCCTGAAGGACCTCATCCCATTGCCTCCCAGCTCCACTGGAACACATTAAGTGCTGCTTCATTTCATACATGTGGCTTTTTAAAAACATACGTGGCATTCCCTTACAACTGTCAGCATCGACCTTCATAGCTGCCATGGTGATGAGCACAACAGAGAAGCTTATAAATAACACGAATGTGCCACACGCTGGCCCTTTTACGAGCCCCACTCTTTTTGATTTACTTATATGCAAGATATTTTACAGGACAACCCAATTAAGCTTGACAGCCAGCTGACAATGAATTCTTGCCCAGTGACAACTTGCAGACACCTTGTTTTAAACCCAATAATGTGCTGCAGAAGACCAGTAGAAGTTACTGGAGGGATTTTGCATCACCCTATGACCTTTACAGCAACAGCCACTTAAGAATACCCCAGTGCAGCACACAGAGCTTGCCCCATTCAGTGGCAAGCAGCAGCACAACACTAGGCTGCAAGTTTTAGGAAGGTGCCTTAATCCCTCTGCTGTGTGCACGGGGCAAGCACTCAGGTACAGGGTCCTACTGAGTTCTGGGGATACTACAGGAACATTGCATGTCTGATTGCAAACATTTTGTCTAGAACTCAATCTGAGCAGGATGCTCTGCTGTCAATGTAATGCAAAAGTGTGATCAGCCCCCCTGTGCTGTACAGCAGCCATGAATTTTGTAGGAGGCTACAGTGGAACTGAAAGTCCTTGATCAGGGCTGCCTTGTTGGCACCAGCACCCACTACTGATCCAAAATCTGTCAGTGTGCCTGCAGCTGGGCTGCTCACCCAGGCTTCCACCACATCTTCCAAGAGAGGCACTCCTCACCCAGCATCCACCGTAACTAATGCCTCACTTGGCAGTTTTTATCTGATACCTCTGTCATTCCAGCAGTGATTCCTATATTCCAGATGGGCAAATAAAACAGCAGACCCAGGGCTTGCATGTCTTGTCTCTCTCAGCCCCTGGTAAGTCGCTATTCTGAGAAAGCCTCTTTCACTCATCAGACCCACTTCCACTTCCTCTCCGAGCAAACAAATGCCCACGATGGACAAGCCTCATCCCAGAGTCACTCCAGCTGGCCTTCCCAGCTTGATGTAGTCTTTCTTACTCTCTCCCTGCACACTCCTCTACTGTGGAGCCAGGGGAAAGCAACCCCAGCAGAGACAAACAAAAACCAAGGTTATTCACTGTGGAAATGATTGGAGTTCCTTCCTATGCTGTTCTCTGGGGAAGGCAGTGCCTCTTTGGGGAGGCAGGGGGATGAAAGCCCTCATGGCACATAGGGAAAAATACAGACTCCTCACATACAAATAAACACAACAGCATTTTTTTCAGCTCTTTTTCAGATGGAGCCCAGGACTGCATTTCAGGCCCAAATACCCATTTTCAGAATTTTGATACTGAATGATTTAACAATTGAGGAAGGCAGGGGCCTCATAAAATCACATTCAGTCACTTGAAAACCCAATTTCCCAGCAATTTTTCAAACAGAGAAAGTTTTGATCAGCTGTGGTTTGATGTTGAGCTGACACCAGAACCCAGGTGGCTGGAAGGTTAATGAAGAGCAATGAGTCCCAATAGCCACCTAAATAATACAAGCTCTGTGATTACTTGGCTTCAGATATATAAATTCCCCCTCAAATCCACATTAAGGGTGCCAGTTCTCCGCTTTCCTTCAGCATTTTCTCCTTTTATCTGCTGCATTTTTCTCTACTGTTTTTTCCCTCTTCCCTGCATTTTTCTTGCCAAGCAAACCAAGCACAACGGAACTTTGCAAAGTTCTTTTACAACTATAAATTTCCTATACTCCCCCTGCTAGACTCAGGTGTGAAGGAGTTCAAAGCAATGCTCTTCCCTTGAATTTGAGGAAAGATCCATGTAGGAATGCAAGACTTCACTGCCAAAGCCCGATTACACAGAAGGATAGAACTAATTAAGAGGCAATTATGTCCTACCACAACTTCCACCCTGAGCGAGGGAAGCACAAGCACTGCCCAAGGTCTAAGGGCACATGATGCCAGGCGAGGCGAAAAATTGTGCTGGTTATTAGCTGGGGTGAGTTGTGTAGCTGCAGAAAAATGCGGGAAGATAGAAAAGCCAAGAAATCAAAGGAGAAACCAAAGAAAACACAAGATTGATTTCTATCAGGGATATAAGAACTGAAAAAGCCAGTGATTATATTGCTGTAACTGCAGAGGGATAGGGAGGAGTGGAAGGAAGAGGCTCCCCTTTCCAGGAAGCCCAAGGTGGCTTGGTGCTGTGCTTCACACTGAAAACTGTGCTCCCCAAAATTTAAGATACATTGGGGAAGTCAAACACAAGGAAGCCAGAAGTTGGATATTTTGCAAAGGAAGTAAAAGGAAGCTTTAAAATGGAGCCAATGTCTTCACAGGTAAATTAATTGCGTGGAAGCTGCTCAGGGAAATGATGTGCAGCAGCAATTCAAGCTCCAGTAGCACCACTGGTGAGCAGCACCAGCAGACAGAGGAGTGCAAATGCTGGAATGGAGCCGGCACAGGGCAAGGGGAAGTGTTGGTCGGCCGAGCCACGACACAGCAGGTTCTCCTGGAAATGCAGAAAACCAGGGAAGCTGTTGCCAGCCAGGATCTTGCTCATGGAGGCAAACTCCAGCAGGAGCTTAAAATCCAGCTCTAGAAGAGAATCACAAGGTTATAGACCACAGCAGGGAGCAGTTGCTTGGACACAGAACTTGCCCAGCCTTAGCATGAGGAAATCGCGTAGTGCTGTTGGCACATCTACAGGAATTTCTTGTGCTTTTTAAAAGCAGACATGTGAGTCCATAAGGGTCGACCCAGGCTGTCCTAAATTTCATAACACAGGAACTCAAGATCTTTAATAATAAAGTGGCTATCAGACTACACTTTAACCTCACCATGTAAATGACTGTCAAAGGCAGGGGGTGGCTGTAGAAAAGTGAACTTGCACTGCCTGGCTCTGCTGCTGTTGCAGAAATGAACCTGCAGAGAACAGAAAAGCCATCCCAGGGGAGCAGCAGTGGCAGCTGGAGCTATTTGCTAATTGCTGAGGACAACCAGGGACCTGCCATTTGTTTGCTGCCCTGCTGGGTCTGGTGTGTGGGAGGGCAGGGGCATGCTCATACACTGCCTGGTTTACAAACAGCACGGAGGGAAAAGTTCAGCTGGAATGCTTGAGTTGGGAAAAAGCAGCCACATACAAGGATTAATAAAGCAGCTTTCTTCTCAACTGGAGTTACTAGCAAGACTCCAGAGATGTGCTTGCCTAAGCAGCTAACACTACTAACCATTTCATGGAGTTGGCCCAAAAAGCAACTACCTGGAGCCTGTAACACGCTGGGGAGTGAGCAGCTTTCTGCTGCCTGCCTCAGCAAGGCCAGCTCCCAGCTATTCTAACAGACAGGATGTAAATGTCAGGAGTGCAGCAAGGCCTGAAAATGCAAATGTCTCCATCTACTTGTGCAACAGCTGTTGCAGCGGTGGGACATGGAGAGACTTCTTTCATTTAGGAGGCCACAAGTGTTTCCCTGACCCTTCCAGCCCAGAGACTGTGAGAAATTTGGATGCTTCCAAGGTGCACGTCTGTTTGTTCACTCCAGCCTCACAACCCAAGGGACAACCACTTGGTCCCAAGGAACCTGAGGATTTGTCCTCTCCATGCGTACAGGGACCTGGATCTGCTCCCAGATGCTTCCTCTGGGAGAAGGGAAAGGTGTGATGGCCTCATGGGAAGGGATGAAGATTTCCTTATGTATCCCGAGCATCAAACCCACATTCAAAGCATGCTCTCTGTGGATGCTCTAAACAGCTGGGCTTTCACATGGGTTTGTCTGCAGAGCTGTCACAGTCCGAGCCTCTGCTTTGCAGCCAGATTTTTATACTCTGTGCTGATTTCCCAAGGGTCTTCATTTGGGCTTATCATCCCCACAGGGATCAATAGGACTGCAGCTGCTGTCCTAGCATCTGCAGCCAGCTTTGCTGAGCAGCAGTGTGGTCTGCTGGATAAAGCAGGGGCTGGGAGCCAGGAGCACTGAAAGCCAGCCCAGCTCTGCCAGGAGCTTCCACTGAGGGCTCAGTCAAGCTGATTAGTGTCTTCAGAAACATCTAAGGCACGTCCCAGCCAGGTATTAACACGGGTGATCTCGTGTCCACCTGATGATCAGGTGTAGCACCTAAGAAGCCCCATTGCTCCTGCAGTCAGAGGAGGCCAGGTGATGGTCTGCTCCCTCCATATCCCACCTCAGCCCTTCCCTTAGCTCTGACTTGTAAAGCTGAACACTGAACAGCTACAGCATCCATGGGCAGGATCAGGTGAGAGGAAAATAATTAAAATAGTCTGTGTAGTCCTACATCACAGCAATGGGGAGCTGGCTGGAGACATGTCCTCTGCCTCAGCTCCACACTTTGGGTGATGCTGGGGAAGAAGTCCTTCTGCAGAGAAGGCTGGTGAGTGCCGAGCTGCTCACTAGCAGAACCTTTCCAACCTCCCTAAGTGCTTCTGGCCTTCATGAACCTCTTCTTTCTAAAAACCTTGTGGAATTACAGGTCCAACAGCAGGCTGGAACAGACATACCAGATACCAGCAAGCATCTAGGATGATGTGGACCCATAACTGTAGGCTAAAATCTTGTATAGCATCAGCTGCATTCCCTTTCATGGCAATCCTGTGATCCACAACTGATGCACACTTCGTGTTTCAACAGCACCTCCCAAATATCTGTATTAATGCCAGGTATAACCTATCTGCCTTCCTTCACCCTTTGCTCTGTGGTCACTGTGCTCAGATGTGCAATACAGGTATTACCTAGCACAGGGATTCAAGCCTGATTAGCAGCAGCAAGAGCTCTGCTAATAAAACTGTATAATGATGCCATCTCAGTCCCTTTGATCTGAAGGATTTAGACCCACAGGAAAGCACCCTTGTCCCCCTGGTCACTGCACACAGCAGCAAGCTCAACAGCATCTCCTTCAGCTTCTGCCAGAGCCAGACCTGACCCACCAGCACATTTCCCTGCTACGTGCTCCTTCAGCTGTAATAAAGCTCCAGGGGAAAAATTAAGGCTGCACTTTGTCAGGTGTCTTTGTATGCAGTGATGGATTCTGCATCTAGTTATTAACCTCTTGCAAAAGCTCAGTGTTATCTTGTATGGAAGTAATATTAGGTTAAACAGCTGTTGATAACTTATCTCCCATAATCAGTGACTTCATTCAAGGCCAATATTTACTCACATTCAAGAATTGTTGCTGAGTTCCCACTGGCATTCTTTATAGAGTCAAATGAGAGCAATTTTTAATAGATCTTAGTTACTTAGGGGACCATGTTACCCAAATGCCTCCTAATCCTGAATGCGAGGCACAAGAAATCTCTGCAGGGGGAACAAAGCCTGACATGGTGCACAATCTGTGGAGGAAACCTAATCTGGAGGAGGAAATCTAACCTGGGGGAGAAAACCTAACTTTGGGAGTATTCCTGCAGACACAAAAGTGCTGACCCAAATTTCCCACCTCCTGTCTCATGCATCAAGCACTTGCCCTGGTGATCCTTCCCACTCTTCCTCCCTCAGAAGGCAGATCAGCCATGGGCTAGCAGGTCCCAGCTATCACTGTGATCCTTTCCCTCTCCTTTTTCCTCCTCTAATTACAGTTCTTCAAACAAAGAAAAGGAAGAGACATACTCTGCCACTCCACTCCATCGTTCAGACTACTGTACGTAGGTTCCTCTTAGTTGAAAAATATAAAGTCTTTGTGTTTTCACTGTGGACACCGTCAAGAGTGTGTAAGTGGTTTGCTACATGGTACTTTTCCAGGGAGTCCATTCTCTATTACTTTTGCTGATGCTGTAACAGTATTCAAAGCCTTAGGCAGAGACTGAGACCCCGCTGTGCTGGACGTGGCAGAAGCAGAGATCAGAGAACAGAATTTGCATCCAAAAAAACTGAGATCCCTGCAGTATAACTTCTCCCACCACTATTTACAGGACTGGCATGGGGACTCAGGGTTCTGCATTCAGATCTCAGGCATTTCCCATCGGAGCAGGTGCTGCCATGCACAAGGCAGAGCTCCTGCTGTCCCTGCCTGAAGTTACCAGACATGAAGGCAGTTTCCTAGTGAGCTGCACAGCCCGGGCTCTGCTCACAACGTTGCCTCTCCTGCACACCACCACCAGTCCACACTGCAATGAGAAATTAGACCTTGGCGATCACTGGGCTGTTTTATGATGCCACTGCAGTTGGTGGAGTCATCAGAGCTGAACCTCTGATCTGTAAGCAAGCAGCAGCCCTCGGAATGGCCAAGAGCCCTCGGAATGGCAAGAGACCACAGTTAATGCTTAGTCTAAGCTGCGAGTGGCAGGTACACTGTAAGTGTGTCCCCTGACTCAGTGCCTAACTGTGGTGAGTTTACAGCATTTGATATTGTTACATTAATCATAAGGAATCTCCCAGTTCCTTGGAAATACAGCTACAAGCTCTCCAGGGCTGGTTTCAGTAGTTTTATTCCTGGGTAATAGTCCTCTCCCTCATTTATAGCTATGTCTAGACACAAAGTGAGGAAGATGCTATAAACACTTGATGGAAAAACCCTGTCTACCTCCTAATTCCCGCATTTCACATCCCAACCATGCTCTGAGTGCATGGGTACAAAGTCTGTGCTCACACATCCTCCCATGCCACCAGTCCCATATGACAGCAGCTTGCTGTCCTCAGCACTGGAGCACAGTTGGTCCCCAGGGGCAGCCCAGAGGGTATCCAGGGGCAGGAGGCTGTTTGCTCAAGTCCTACAATCCACCTCAAGGAAATGACCAAGTGGGAAAGAAAGAAGGAAAGGGTGCTTCAAATCCTCTTGGGAAGATGCAGGAGGAGCAGCTCTGCTTCTGGGTGGCATTTTTCAGCACTGCCCTTCCAGGCACCCTCTGACCATGCACGGCAGTATGAAGAGGAAGGAATCAAACTCACACATAAAGGAGAGGAAAGAGAAGAGTTATTTAACCTTTTTTTGGGGAGATGATAATTTATTATTAATCAAAACCAAGAAAATTAACATCATGGGATGAAATCCTATAATGTTCAATGCCTCTATGGATGTAAAAAAAGCATTTACTGAGTTTAAATACTATTTAATGCACCCATAGTCCAGCAGCACTTCTCCAGTTATACTTTGTACAGAGGGAGACTGCCTACTCAATTTACATCTCCTCAGGGCACTTGAAATAACTGAGGCCTCTGAGGCAGACAGAGGAGGTTAAGACTGGTCAGGAAGAATATATGCTGAAGCCTGGGGATGACCCAACATCACCGAGACTGGGACATCACAGGGAAGGAGAATTAAAACACAGTCCTATAGGAGATGTGCTTGGCTGGGACCAAGAACACAAGGGAAGGGACTTGGCATGGGCTGATTAGCAACATCACACCTTGGCTATGGAATCATAAAATCATAGCATCATTTAGATTGGAAAAGACTGCTAAGATAGTAAAGTCCAACCACTAACCTAATACTGCCAAATCCACCACTAATCCATGTCCCTAAGTGCCACATCTACACATCTTTTAAATCCCTCCAGGGATGGTGACTCAACCACTTCCCTGGGTAGCCTGGTCCAATGCTTGATAACCCTTTCTGTGAAGAAATTTTTCCTAATATCAAACCCAAACCTCCCCTGGTGCAACTTGAGGCCATTTCCTCTGGCTAAAACCTTTCAGGTAGAGAGCAAGAAGGTCTCCCCTGAGCCTTCTCTTCTCCAGGCTAAACACCCCAGCTCCCTCAGCTGCTCCTCATAAGACTTGTGCCCAGACCCTTCCCGAGCTACACTGCCCTTCTCTGAGCACACTCCAGCACCTCCATGTCCTTGAAAACTGAATCCGGACAAAGGAGAGAGAGGCAGTTCAGGGACTGATGGCGAGTGAGCTGGTGACCCGCCTGGCGTGACTCCTGCCAGCAAAGGTGATGATGCTGGTTGTTGTTGATTATTTTCCAGCTCTTGTGTGTATTCATACACTGCACAGTACTTGGAGCCTTCAAGATGAAAGGTACTTTCACCAGCACTTCAGTGGCTTGTTTCCTATTATAGGTCTGGTTTTGACACTCCCCCACCCTCTTATCTAACTTTCTCTACAAAGCTCTTCTCACTTTTTCATCTTTCTTCTGTGGTCCCTAGCCAGGGTAAAAACAAAACAACAAAAACATATTTATGTCCTTTTTTGAAAGCTTGAGATTAATCAGATACAGTGGTCTGGGAACAGGAGACTTTCACAAAGGTGATTCTTTAACAAAGAACTCTGCATACATTGCCATAAACTCCTTTCTTCAAAATGGCTTGGTACTTATGGAAAAAAGGCCTTTGTTTTTCCTCTTTTTTTTGCTTTTAAGGAGCCTAGTGGATGTTTTAATTAAGTTGGATAGAAATTTTCACAGTTACTTGATGTGAAAATGTGAGCCTATAAGAGCTGCCTTTGATGCTTGAGTTATGTTTTAAACACTTGATGAGTCCTGCAGAGCTGTTAATCCTTTTAGCATAGCTAATAGCTATTGCTAGAGTGCTCATGAAATCTTGTTTTGTTTGTGTCTCTGCTGGGCTGGAGGCTTCCTCCGGAACGGCAGCAGTGCACCCTGGAGCTGTTTGCAGCTTCCAGCCCCAGCACCCCATACACACCACTCAGGACACCTGAGGACCCCAGGGCAGGCAGGTTGTAGATGGGACCCACAGAGTCTTCCAGTACATCTAAACAGGGTGATGCTGGACAGCTCCAGCACCCACTTGCAGAAACATGTACATCCTGGTGGCATTCCAGATTTGTGCTAGGGGGAGGTCAGAGGAATTTATGAGCCCTCCCACCCCCCACCAGATGGGTCACCTGCACGTGGTAGCCTGGTAGGAGCTGAGGAATGGTCCTCTGACCCTGCACTCAACCACAGCCTTTGTGCCATCCTCTGCTGTGTTCAGAGTTGCTACCTTAAAATAAGACCTTTCATTCTCAAATATTTTGAGTTCAGCTCTCTCCAGATCTGGAGAGCCACCCCACACCTTGTAAACAGACTCTCCTCTGCTCTCTAGCTCTGGATTTGCTTGAAGGATAGGTAGGAAACTGACTTTGGGGAAATGTAAATGCCTTCCACAAAGGATGCTGCAGGGAGAGATGAAAGCCAGCTCCATTTGCATTAGTTCTGTAACTCTGGATGTTTTCCCTCTCCCGTTTAGACTGGAGTTCACACACACATACACACACATTTTTGACACTGAGCTATTTGTTGCCAGCTGCTCCTCCCTGGAGTTTTGAAGAAATCCCCGTTTACACACAAAGCTACTTTTCAGGGTACCAGCAGCAAACTGTGCAGGCAAAGGGAGTGCCCCAGGAGCTGGGATTCGGTAGAACCCTTGGGGCCAGTTCCAGTTTGTCCTGAACCCCTGTGCACAAAGGGGGACACCCCGAGGCTGCAGCAGGACTCACAGGACCCTCTGGCCACTGCCCCTGGGCAATATTACAGTCAGAGTAGCTACAAGAAAACCAGCAAGATGATGAGCTCTACCTCAGTGCACAGGCTGTGCTTTTAGGGTGCCCATAGCAAAACAGCAATCTATCAGTTTGCTAAAGCAGGTCGGTATGTGTATAAGGCACTGTATGGATATCCATCCCACTGGATATCCATCCCACTGCTGTGGCTGCCTCTCCATGGCAAGGGCCCAGATTTTCCACTGGATTTCCTTTGAAGAGCTCCTTGGAGTGTGTGCAGCACACAGCACGGCACCCAGAGCTGGATGGGGACACGGGAAAGCAGCATGGGGGACTCAGATCCAGCTTAGAGCTCCAACTGAGATGCTGTGCCAAGCCACGCACACTTCCTTAGCTCACCGCTCTGAGACGTTCCTCCAGCATTTGCAAGGCTTTTTGCATATATTTCCCTTATTCTTTTTTAAAGGGAGCAGGGGGACACCTCTCTGGCAGCAACCAGAGGAGTTTATGAACAGTTATTTCAGTGGCAACCTTTGAAGCCACTGAGGTAAACAGGATGGGGCTGGAGATCCTAGTACTGCTAGTGTCCTAACCAGAGGCATTTTTTTCTGTAAAACTGGCTTAAACAGGCAGCCAAACATCTGTTTTCATTCTTACAGCAATAGCTTCACATAGGGAAACAGATAAAAACCTGGTCTATATTCAGTCTGATCTACTGTTGGTTGCAGCAAAACCCATAGAGAGCCTTAAAATTGCAGGATCTGTGCTTATTTCATCTTATGTCAGTGATGCTTGAGAGAAGGGGATTTCTGGAGGAGGATTTTGCACGTAGTGATCAGACTCTTTCACTCATCTCCATTCTTGCAGATAAACCCAGGGCACACACTGCACACAACAGGCACTCAGGGGAGAAGACAAGTGCCACCTGTGATATGTGGCCACAGGGTGGACATCCCACAGGCTGAATGCAGCCCAGCACAGCGTCAGTGCTGGCAGATTACGGAGCTACCCAGGAGCTGCGAGGCTCAGAAAGCCTGGGAGATGTGGAGGGGATGGTACCAGGACCGGGCATTACTGTGGCTCACAACGAAAGGCACCCAGATTCCTGGCATAAACCACCACGGGACACCTAAAGCCTCGTGCCAGCTGCCCAGGGAGGAGTGAGAGTGGCATGTCCAGAGTGAAGACTCCAGATGTGACTTCCCTCCAGGTCAGGAATGTACGATCCTACCCTCCTGCGATCCCAGGCAATGCGCCGGGCTGAGCGCGCCTTCCGCAGGGCAGAGCCGCAGATCAATACCCCACGCCCACGGCAAGTCACGGCTCAGCTGCACAGCCCGTCTGCACGACGGATGGTGACAGTCTGCCACCGTGCAGGGAAAAGAGGGAAAAGGCTGCCAACAGGGATCTGGAAAGCCCCCC
>NW_008671678.1:0-336 GCF_000695815.1 Acanthisitta chloris | reverse complement strand
CGGTACCCACGTCCCTCGGTGCACATCGGGTCTGCAGGCGGGGAGCGCCTCTCTCTGCTAGCAGAAAAGTCCCACTCAGAACACGTTCAGAAACCCCAAGGGAAAGACGACCCACTCCCCGTGCCCCCGGCTGTGCCAGCTCTCCCACGGGCTGTGACACTTTTCCCACACGCGCTTTGTGAGGTCGCCTGCAAAGGCGATGTGTGTCCAAGGCAGAGCCGGGAGCATCCCGAGTCTCCCAGCACTCAGCCCTGCTGCCAGGAGATGCTAGGGACTTGGCGTTCCCTGCGGAGGACCGAGCTCGCACACTCTGCCCGCATCCTCCGGCTAAGGCCT
>NW_008671677.1:0-265 GCF_000695815.1 Acanthisitta chloris | reverse complement strand
CCATACTGGTCTGTACTGATCTATACTGTTCTATATTGTTCCATACTGCTCCGTACTGGTCCATACTGGTCTGTACTGGTTTGTACTGGCAGGGTGGCCTCCAGCAGCAGAGACAACCCCATTCACCTCTGGGACGCGTTCGACGGGACCCTCAGGGCGTCGTTCCGCGCGTACAACCACCTGGTGGGGCAACTGGGGCAACTGGGAGGGGTAACTGGGAGGGATGGGGCATCATCTCAGGGGTTTGGGGACACCTCGAGGGGTT
>NW_008671676.1:0-541 GCF_000695815.1 Acanthisitta chloris | reverse complement strand
CTACTTCAGCTCAAACCAGCACATTATAATATTTATTTTATAGGGAAACTTGCAGTCCTTCAGGAGTGGCATTCAGTTCCAAAATTTCATGCCTATAAAATTCCAAAGCAGCCCCTAGCTGATTAACTACTTTCTTCCTTTGCTGTCAGTATCTTTTGAAACTATTATTATGACTGATATGGCTTCTTAAATTCTTGCATATATTGGTAATTCTAAAATGTTGGGAAAACATAATCTTTTGAAAATCCTATCTTTCTTCCTAATAATCTCTGTATATTGGCCATTTGACACCTGACTTTTTAAGTGCCAGATCCATTTCCTGTTAAATATTATTGCATAATAATATCTTGCTAAGGAACAGCTTTTGACCATTCAATTCACTTTTATTTTGGAGCTATGATGTTTTCAAGACTGAGACCCTAATGCATTGGGATTTTCCATGATTAAATTTTAAACACAACTCTGCTTTCAGGACTGGGGTCTTAAATGTTTTTTCACCATTGTTTGCATATGGCAATAAAAACTATTATATATATTATAT
>NW_008671675.1:0-591 GCF_000695815.1 Acanthisitta chloris | reverse complement strand
GCTTTGTGCCAGCTCTGAGGGAGAAGCCCCCCGAGTAAACCAGAGCAGCTCGGCTCTACTCTGGGGGAAATGTAAAACTGATGAAAAAAACCACTGGTAAATACAGCACATTTTTAATAACTGGGGTGGATCTGACCTAACTATAAAATGTAGGTAGCTTATTAAGTATTACATATGGCAGGACTAGATGAAACCATTCCCAATGGTTGTTTTTTTTTTTCTATATCCCCCTCTCTAATCCTATTACGACAAAACCATTTTTTATTTCAAAACTCAGCCCTCCTCCAGCTACAGAAACCAGGATAGACTATTTCTTCTCCTCTTTCTGCCCATCTCCGACATCGCCCGCACGCCAGGGGTCTCGGCGATTCCATTTCCAACGCTTTCGGCAGGAGAGCTGAGCCCACACGGAAAACATGGGACAACGCGAGTTCATTTGAATGGAAAACAAAAAAACAACGAAGTGAGGCCCGGCGCAGCGTAGATCTGGCCTAAGAAAATGGAAAAAAGTTTAAATTCTTTTTCAAAACATTTTTTTTCCAGTCTCATGTCGGCATTTTAAAAACGTAAGAAAGCCGCGCTGCGATTTCG
>NW_008671674.1:0-2121 GCF_000695815.1 Acanthisitta chloris | reverse complement strand
GCAAAATTTCAGCTCAGGTCCAAAACTCCTGTCACCACATTATACAGCACTGAACACAGGACAAACTGGAGCTGCACAGATGGAAGAAGCTGAGCTGCATCACCACCACTCTCCAGTCCTTGAATTTCTGGGAATGGTCACTGATTCAGGTGTGCCATTGTGTGAGTGTGCCAGCACACAGAAGTGGCTCTGTGTACTGAGGAGTAACAGTGCCTCAGCCCAGAAACTCTCACAGCATTAGAAATAACAGAGTGCAAGAGACACACAATTGCCCCTTTATGGTTCTCCACCCAAAGTGTCTCAAGATTCCATGCCTTTTCTATGGTACAGGGGGGGCCTTTAGCCACAATTTTGGTACACAAAACCAAACATACAGTCCATCATAATCTTCTTCTGAGCAAGTGTGTTTGAATTTATCTGTTTCTTCTTACCCTCTTTTTCAGCAAAATAATAACCAAAGTTCCATACAGCAAATAAGCTCAGAAAGCATAAAACACAGCTACTTAACTCCTCAAATCAAAACACCACCTTCAACCAGTTTTATGGGTCCTCTCACAGAATCACCAAGGTTGGAAGAGACCTTCAAGATCATCCAGTCCAACCACCCACTCAGCACCACCTCTGCAACCCTAAACCACTAACCATATCCCCCAGATCCAGGTGCCTCTGGAACACCTCCAGGGATTCATGTCACCTCTTGGACACACACAGTGTAACACAGCAGGCCTTGCACTGCTGTTTATGAGGTTTTGCCTAACAGTTTCTGTGTTACAGGAATTTTCTAATGACAAAATTATTGCAATTCTGAAGTCTTTTCCCATTTACCTCTGACCCAATCTTGGCACCATGGAGCGATCCGTACCTCCTGCCCTCAGCAGCTCCAGCGTGGCTGCCTTCAGCATATCCCTCCTGATACCCCTCACCATGAAACCTGGGAGGACAGAAACAGAGATTTTTATCTCCTGCTTTCACATCACATGCACACAAGCAATTCATGGAGTCAAACATGTGCTGTATCATGCCCAAAGTGAAAATATCAATGCTTAGAAATATCACATAACATTTATTTAAATCACAGAATCAGAATCACAGAATCATTTATGTTGGAAAAGACCTCTAAGACTATTAAGCCCAACCTTTGACTAATCACCACCTTGTCAACAGGATCAGAGCATTAAGTGCCACATCCAGTGGTTTCTGGAACACCTCCAGGGATGGTGACTCCATCACCTCCCTGGGCAGGACATTCAAATGTCTAATCACCCTTTCAGTGAAGAAATTCACCTGATGTCCAACATGAACCTCCCCTGGCACAGCTTGAGGCCATTTCTTCTTGTCCTATCACTTGTCCCTTAGAAGAGACCAACTCCCACCTGGCTACAACCTGCCAGGTAGCTGCAGGGAGTGATAAGGTCCCAGCAAAACTCTCTCCTCCAGGCTGAGCCCCCCCAGCTCCCTCTTACTCTCCAGCCCCTTCCCCAGCCCCACTGCCCTTCTCTGGACTTGCTTCAGCTCCTCAATGTTTTTCCTGTCACGAGGAGCCCCAGACTGTCCCCAGGATTTAAGGTGCCTCACCAGTGCTGAGTACAGAGGGACAATCACTGCCCTGGTCCTGCTGCCACACTAGTGCTGATCCAGGCCAGGATGCCAAGGCCTTCTTGCCCACCTGGGCTCACATTCAGCTGCTCTGGGCGAGCACCCCCAGGTCCCTCCCCAACAAGCAGCTTGGCCCCCACTCTGCCCCCAGCTTGCAGCACTGCAGGGGCTGGTGTGACCTGTCCCTTGGCCTTACTGACCCTCACACCACTGCTCTCAGCCCGTCTACCCACCCTGTCCGGACGAAGTAAGAATTACGCGCACTCCCATCTTTCCAAACCAGCTCATAACAATATGCCAAGGACAACTCACTCTGTGCTACAGCTTCCCCACTAACACCGCTCCCTGGGTAAGTGTCCCCACAGGCTGCAGGAGGTGACACTCAGGCGCTCAGTAAGGGCAAAGAGGAGAATTTTCCCCGCACTTCTCCCTCCTAAGCCGAGCTCACAACGCACGGCACATCCCTGACCTGTTCCCGCTCCGCTCCCACTGCCGCCTGGGGAGGCACAGGCCCGGGTCTGCCCT
>NW_008671673.1:0-1468 GCF_000695815.1 Acanthisitta chloris | reverse complement strand
GTCCCCTGTCCCTGCACACTGAGCCCCTGGTCCCCACCAGCTGGACCCTGTGGAGTCTCTCCCTTCATCCCCATCCCTGGATCCCTCCCAGTCCCTCCTGCTCCATCCCTGTATCCCCAAGTGTCCTCCACCCACATTCCCCATTCCCAGGTTCCCATCAACCCACACTCCCAATCTTGGGGTCCCCATCCTTGGGCTGTCCATCCCTGCATCCTCGAGAACCTCCATTCCCACACCCCCATCCCTGGGTCCTGCTGCTCCCTTCTGCTCCTCTCATTCTTCCCCACAGTCCTGGTCCTGGGGTCCCCATTCCTATATCCCTGAGGTTCTCATTCCTGGGATCCTTTTCCATATGTCCTTGGGTTCTCCATCCCTGCATCCTTGGGTTCCTGCACCCCAAGGACCCCCATCCCCACATCCCTGGGTCCTGCTGCTCCCTTCTGCTCCTCTCATTCTTCCCCCACAGTCCTGGGGTCCCCATTCCTATATCCCTGAGGTTCCCAACCCTGGGGTCCTGTTCCATATGTCCTTGGGCTCCCCATCCCTGGGGTCCCCATCCCTGCATCCTTGGGTTCCTGCACCCCAAGGACCCCCATCCCCATATCCCTGGGTCCTGCTGCTCCCTTCTGCTCCTCTCATTCTTCCCCCACAGTCCTGGGGTCCCCATTCCTATATCCCTGAGGTTCTCATTCCTGGGATCCTTTTCCATATGTCCTTGGGTTCTCCATCCCTGCATCCTTGGGTTCCTGCACCCCAAGGACCCCCATCCCCATATCCCTGGGTCCTGCTGCTCCCTTCTGCTCCTCTCATTCTTCCCCACAGTCCTGGTCCTGGGGTCCCCATTCCTATATCCCTGAGGTTCTCATTCCTGGGATCCTTTTCCATATGTCCTTGGGTTCTCCATCCCTGCATCCTTGGGTTCCTGCACCCCAAGGACCCCCATCCCCATATCCCTGGGTCCTGCTGCTCCCTTCTGCTCCTCTCATTCTTCCCCACAGTCCTGGTCCTGGGGTCCCCATTCCTATATCCCTGAGGTTCTCATTCCTGGGATCCTTTTCCATATGTCCTTGGGTTCTCCATCCCTGCATCCTTGGGTTCCTGCACCCCAAGGACCCCCATCCCCATATCCCTGGGTCCTGCTGCTCCCTTCTGCTCCTCTCATTCTTCCCCACAGTCCTGGTCCTGGGGTCCCCATTCCTATATCCCTGAGGTTCTCATTCCTGGGATCCTTTTCCATATGTCCTTGGGTTCTCCATCCTGGGCTGGGCTCTCCTGGCCGTGGGCTGTGTCAGCCTTCCCTCAGCCCTGGCTGTGCTCCTCGTGCCGCTGCTGAGCCGCAGCTTTTTCCGCTCGCTGCTGGCCTTCCTGGTGGCCCTGGCCGCGGGGACGCTCTGCGGGGACGCTCTGCTGCACCTCTGGCCCCACGTAGGTACCTGGCGGGTGGGGGACACGCGGCTCCCGGGGCCGC
>NW_008671672.1:1817-2224 GCF_000695815.1 Acanthisitta chloris | reverse complement strand
ACCGCGGACAGCTGCCGCCGGCCCCGCGCCCGCTCCGCCGCTCACCCGGCGCACCCCGGGAGCTGCCTCTCACCCCTCAAAAAAGCGGGGAAAGAAATGAAATTACTAATAAATAAACCAAACGGAACTGACTCTCTGCCCTTCCTCTCGCTCTTCTCTTTCCAGGATGGGTCTGTTATTTCTTTCCCTGCCCCCCCATCCTGCCACCTCCACCCCCCGGGCCAACCAAAAATGAAATAAAATGAAATTAAATCGAAAGGAAAGAGAGAAAAAGAGAGCCAGGGAGGGAGAGAGAGCCTGCCTTCCTCTTCCAATCTCTCCCGGGAAAGTTCAGAAGGTAACTCACCTTTGTGCATGCCAGTGAACCTGTCCTTCAGCACCGTCAGGTCATAGATCTTCCCCAACTA
>NW_008671672.1:286-1778 GCF_000695815.1 Acanthisitta chloris | reverse complement strand
TCTGCCCAATAAAGAGCTTAATGGCATCGTGGTCCTTCATTGGGATGGTGGATGGGTTTCCGGGACTATGGTTTAATCCGTTCATATGCCCGTTGGTGCTGGGGTTGCTGTGATTGCTACTCAGGCTGGTATTGTCTGGTTGTCCGTTTGCTAACGTGGCCATCTTTATATACATAGAGAAAATCTTCTTTCCTTTTTTTACCCCTCTTCTTTTCTCTCTCCCTCCCTCTCTCTCCCTCTCTCTCTCCCCCTCTCTCGCTCTCTCGCTCCCTCTCTCTCTTTCACACACACACACACACACACACACACACTCACACACACACACTCCTCCCTCTCTGTCTCTCTCTCTCTCTGGGTCTGATCTGATTTTTTTTTTTACATTGAAGATCTGTGTCCTTTCCGTTTAAACAGGCTGGATCGGTTCAAATTCCCAGCCAGACTAGGGGGTGGGGTGTGAGTGTGTGGATGTGTGTGTGTACGGGGAAGGGAGGCTGGGGGTGGGGGATTGCTTTTGCCTTTACTCTGGCTAAACCCCCTCCTCCCATCCAACCACCCCCCTGTCTGTCTGCCCGGCAAAAGCTTAATGGTATCTTCCAACACAGCCCCTGGCTATAAATAGCACTAGGCGCATGGCTCTTTGAGAGACAGTCAATTTCTATTGTGCCAAGTGAGCAAAGGGGAACGGTTGCGTTTTTAGGACCAATGATGATGATTTTTTTTCTTTTCCTTTGCAAGCACTCCGATCAATTGGTGTCGTTATAATTTCAGTGATCTTCAGGAAACCTGCCTTTTTATTTTAGGGGGAAAAAACCAAACCCAAGGTGTTCTGACTTTGTTCTATTATGATGATGCATCTTATTGTTTATTCTTACTATGATTTAACAAATTTAATTAAAGCACATCAGATGGATGAATCCTCGGGCTCAGAGGTTGATTTTGCTGTTGTTGTGATTGTGATGTTACAAGCTCTTTTTATACTATCTGTTCTTGTTGCATCTAAGAAAAATGCATGCTCTTTAAGGTCTTTTTTTTTACATATATATGATTTATTCTGATGATGATGACATCAAGCTAGGAAAGTGCAAACTATATTATTGTAGCTCTTCAGAGGGAGACGAAAAATATCGAGATGACTGTTCATTTTCATGCTGCCGATATTTATTTTACATACAGTCAGTGTCAGTGTTATCTTCTATACAGGCTGTGTGCTATGTGTATGCGTGTGCATGTGTGTGTGTGTGCATGCACTTGTGTATATTGCAAAGGGGTTGATTAGATAAGATTTTCTTGCCTGCCTTTCAAGGCATCAGAATATTCTGTCTGTCTCTGATGGAAACATAAATCATATTTTGTAGTCATCAGAGATTGGGAGTTGCTTGTCCGAACAATGCTTTCTAGACAAAGTACTGTATGGTGGAGATGAAACCAGCTCTTCTTTCATAGCATCTGGGAGTGGGGAGGGCAGGGAACCTTGATTAAGGACATAACTCTC
>NW_008671672.1:0-274 GCF_000695815.1 Acanthisitta chloris | reverse complement strand
ATAAGAATAGCAGTAATCCAAACCGTAACAAAACAAGGCTCTGCCAGTGGTCAGATTAATTTCTTGTTTGTTTGTTTTGTTTTGGGTTTTGTTTTGCTTTGTTTGCTTTATTCCCCTTCATCCTCCTTTTCCTTTTCTCCCCTTTCCGCAATTCCGTGCAAGATGCTCGGGGACCAAGCTCGGAGAAACACCAGCAGGCGAGCTCGGAGTAGCTTGTTAGTTACCTGACCTGAACCCCTGGTCTGGCTGCAGCCATTCGGCGCCCGGCTATCCC